>NW_017729018.1:8708046-8708841 GCF_001723915.1 Gavialis gangeticus | reverse complement strand
GGCCTGATCTCAAAGAGAATTTACAAACCACTTTTCACAGATAAGCCTATGAACTGAACTTCATCAATCTCCTAGGTACAGAAAGTCATGGACTCGATATAGACATTGGAATTCTGACATGCTACAACCCACCAGACAGCTGACTCCCCAGGTACCTCTCCACTTTTACCTGTGCTGCTAACATCCCCCTTCCCCCAGCTGCCTGAGGCTGGTTTTACTCTCTTTGGGGGAGAGACATAACCAGCATTAAACTCACACAACACCCACTTTTAACCAAACCCACCCCCACTCCTCTCAGTTACATCTAGGCCCAATTTGGCTTGCATTGCCAAATGCAAATCCAGAGCCATCAAGGCAGCTTCTGCTCTTGCTTGTATCTGTTGTCAGGAGTCATTTCATGGCAGACGACGGAGCTGCCCCAGCCCCAAACAGGCATGAATGGAATAACACCCGGCCCCATGCACTCCAGCAGAACTGTTCTCCATTCACACCAGCCTGGAGCAACATGCAACCCAGTTTACTCCTGCAAGAGCAATCGTTTGCCTCTGCAGGGAAGCAGATGCCATTTTTGTTGTTGCTCAACCCATTGCCTGTGACAAACAGCAGCTTGTTCCATCAGACAATGGAGCAGCACAATTCTGAAGAGGGTTTGGTTAACTCCCCCCCCTCCAACCTTTTCCACGTTTCACAACTGATCACTGATCAGACCACCTCAAGAGGTACTTTTGCTGGACTGGGTTGGCCAGATCTCCAGATTTTGGACTCTTCATTTTTTGTTTGGGCCTAGCCATGATT
>NW_017729018.1:8702437-8707919 GCF_001723915.1 Gavialis gangeticus | reverse complement strand
CTTTTTTTTTTTTTTTTGGTTTTCCAACCAAAGTCCAAAACCCTTGCAAGAAATTTTTTCTCTCTTTCTAACCCAACTTCTTTCAAAACTTCTCTCATTCTCACCCAACCCTTGCGTGGAGCCAAAACACCATTTCCCTGCCACCTCTGCTTTGCAACTACAAAACCTGATGGTCAACATGGGTTCTTCATGAAGACCCTTCCATTAAGGCGGCATATCCCAAATCCCAAGCAGCCTCCACGGTCCCTGTCTGTGTCAAATTTCCATAAGCACTTGTCACCCAGGCACGCCAAGCTCTTGAGAAAACCAGTCTTCTGGGAAACCCTGGGAACCCATGAGAAAATTCTGGCCTTAATCAACACACTGGAAGACAGATATACTTAGGTACCGGCTCTGGAGTCAGAGTGTATAATGGTGCCTGTAAATACCATTTGACAGCAGATTTGGAAGAGGGAATGGAAGGGAAATCCCATGGGGTGAGGGTAGCTCATTAATGGGATATTAAAGGAAAAACAAATCTAACCAAGTGGTTGTTGTTAAGCCTGTCTTGGCCAGGGGGGCTTATCTCACTGCGCACCCCGACCTTTGTCCTGTTGTTTGTGCTGCACTGATAGCCAAGCACAGCGCAGCTTGGAACGGACCCGAACTGGCAAATTCTGGGAGAAATAAGCTTGGGGACGTACCTTTGTTGCCAGCCCAGTTCCAGGCACAGGGGCGTCTGCAAATGGGGCCTGCTGGCTGGGGGGAAGTGTTCCTGCCGGACCCCTAGAAGTACCAGTGATTCGGGATAATTTCTCTCTCCTCTCCTCTCCCCAAAGCTTCCTCCACTCAGTGACAAAGTTTAAACTCCAACTGAGCAGAAATAGCATCAAGGATTGCAAAACCCTCCTGGTTCTGATTGGGGATCCGCTGTGATTGACAGCCAAGGAGGGGGAGCCCGCACTGTAAGGACTGGCCTGACCTGGGTAACTATTACCCAAATGTTTTTGTCCTCCTCCAATCCGGGGTGGCACTGGACCAGGGGTGCAAAGTCCCCCTGGTTAGTCTTGCCATGACCTCTCACCCACTTCCAGGGGCGATTTCTCCTTTTTTTAGACTGGCGCGTCACATTTTATAGGCGTCTGAAACATTCCTGGCTGCTCGGAAGATGTTTCTTTGGACTCTTTGTCTCATCTCATTCTACCCAACACACACGTGCCCTTTCCAGTCTCTCGAGGTCAGAGTACAGTGTAGGCAGCCCGGACGCCTGGGGTCTGCTCCCAGGTCCACCACTTGTTTGCTGCATGACACATTGGTCCAAAGCACAGACCCTCCGCAGCTCAGCATCTCCCCCTGGGGAATGAGGACAGTGGAAACCACCCTCTTGAAACACTTTGAGACCCTCTCCTCTCCACCACAAAACCTGGGTTATACCCTGCACAAGCAACTGGAATAGGTGAAGCTCAAGTCCTCAGGCCTCCATCTGCTTGCTCCTCTCACTGCTTCTCCATCAGCTTTAACCCAGATTTACAGCAGAAAGCAGAATCAAGCCACTGGACTCTGTTGTGCCCAGGCTACAGACACCCCGGAGCTCTACCATGGCTTGTTTCAGTGCCAGGGCTGCTCTCTCTGCGAGTACACATGCCAGATCACCCAGAGGATAAGGAGATGGGCACACTGGAAATCAGATGAGCCAGTCCGCACGGGCATAACTTCACAGAGCCCTCTAGGCTGGAGCGCTCGGTTCTACATCCGGCTGATTCGTGTGAATAGACTGCCTCTGGTCAATGCCACTGGAAAGGCAGAGGTCCAAGTATTACCTGGGGGAACCTGGAGCGATATGGCCTGGATTAGAGAGATGGTTGCAACTGCCTGCCCATCAAGAGGCCGGTGCTGCCACCCGAGACTCCAGGTACCTGGGGTCAGCTCCTCCATGAGGAGAAACTGGTGAAATGTCATGGGCTTGGATGGAGCTGTGCTTGTTCATGCCAGCCAAGGACTTAAGCTGAAGGGTGGGTGCCACATTCTGCCCTCAAGGCCAGAGCAGCAAGCTAGGGCCAGGGTAAAGGAAGGAAGGCTTGGGGGTATAGGCATGGCCTTGCATACAGGAAACATAGGTTAATTTTCTAGCATTGCGACACACTTCCTGAGTGACCTTGGACAAGTCCCTGGGCACTGCAGCCTCATGCTTGGAAAGGGGAGATAACAATCCCCGGTCATCAGGGTGCTCTGAGATTAGGTTTATTAATGACACCCAGGTGCAGAGATAGGGCTGCAGAATGAGCTTCCTGAGTGGGGAAGGGATGTCGCAGCGTGCTGCAGCAGGCAGCAGGTCAGGGCTACACTGGCAGATTGCAGGCACTGTTCACTTGGTATTAGCCAGCTTGCCCTTCTTGGCACACGGGGGCAAAAACGCCTGCCCAGAAGCACTTCCAGTGACCACACACAGATACCTTTAAGTCAGACCCCAGAAGCTCCAGCCACAGTGCTTCTCTTGGCTCCCCATCAGATCACACAGCATGAAGGCATCAGAAGCATCAGTCAGTGGGTATAAATCTAGATTCTGAGCAGTTACATTGCTGGGAGTGTAATTAAAGCACTAGTCAGTTCCCCAGGCCAGTCCAGCCCTTTGCTTTTCAGAAGAGACCCGTGCTAGGAGGAAGCAACATAAAACATAAAAACATCCTTGGGGGCTGAGGCCCCACCATGCAAGAAGCAGAAGACACTCTCTCCAGCCAAAAGAGGCCCCGCGTGGATCTCAGGGCCCCAGTAGGATGATCTTGCAGCCCAAGGAAGTGAGAAGCCTCGTGACAGAGGTGTGGTGCAAGGGGTAGCTGAGGCACAGCTACGTGTGCCAGGTCTGCTGGATGCCTCTATTGCACTATGCTCTCTGACCGGGCGTTGCCAGTGTGATCTCACAGGAGGCCAAGTGCTCATGAGGTATCACAGGAGCTGCAGCCACTTGATGCCTCACTGGAGATGCTGAGCGAAGTGCAGGACTGGGCCGCAAAGGAGCAGCAGGGGCTTGGGTGCCACTGGGGGCTGAATCCCCATGCTCCGGTGAACCCAGCCCTCCAGCGGCTGCTGGGCAGGGATGATGCAGATTTGGGGGGAGTTTCTTGTACTGTCTTGTTTCAGAATCTGCTCTCCCTGCTTCAGAGCCCTGCTCTGGACTGTTTTGGAGCTGAAGCCAAGATCAGCAGTGGGAGTGTTGCTTGGGGTGTCCCCTTCAGGCCAGACAATCCGCCCCAGAGCTGCCCTGCAGAGACAAGATGCTTTGGAAGAAGCTGTGATGCAAAGCTGTGGTGGAAGGTTGAAGCAACAGCATCGGAGCTGATGCCGGGTGGGAACCTGGAGGCGCACAAGGGGTTAGACAAAATACAGTGACTTCAACCTTGTTCCCCTGTGTGCTGACTGCTCCTGCTCTGACACACCAGGGCTCTCCCCTGAGTAATGTCCTGGGGGAAGTAGTTTATAAGTCCCCGTCGCAGCTAGGAGCCCCTGGACACCTGGTGCAAAGATCTCATGCTTCATCTCCCCCCTCCGTAGGAGGCAGCCTAGCAAAGAATAGCTGCCATAGCATGCACGAGCCCAGGGATCTGGTCAGAGCAGCAGTGGGAAGCCGTTCCAAACTCTTACTCAGGGCGTGGGGACAACCAGTGTCCCATGTGTTGCAGAGTCCAGTGCAGGCTGGGCCAGGACTTTGGGAGTTTAAGCAGCACTGCTGGGGTGCCTCGGTAGGGCCGACGTGATTGATAATATTCAGAAGCACAGATCTCATTATGGATCACAGCGTTGTGATTCAAGGTGCTTCCAGTCACCTCAAGGGAATGAGAGAGGCAGGGGAAAAAATTCTAGTGGACACTGTTCCTCCAGGAATCCTGTCCTGCACTGTTGCATAGCATTGTTGTGCGCTGATCTGCAGCTTGTGTGTCCAGCCCAGAAGCAGGTGCATCTTAGAAGGGTTTCTGTCATTTTCATTACCCTGAGTACCTGAGCACAGCAGAAAGGGCCTCCAGTTTCCCAATGGGCTGAAAACCAGCTGAATGAGGCTGATGAGGCTTCACTCAGCTGCCTGCACACCCCAGATCCTCATTTATCCAGTGGTTTGAGCCCACCCCTCAATAAATAAGTCGGGTTATTTTGTAATACATATTTGGGCTAAGCGCTGGATCCAATGATCTTGCAACGTCCCTTCCAGCCCCAATATCTATGAAATCTATGAACAATAGGTTCTTGGGTACTTGATTGTAAAGACACCTGCATCTAAACTTCTTTACTGTCTGAGCCCCCAAGGCCTGGAATAGTCTCTGTTCTTGAGATACATTTGGATTCCTATCTTGCTGGGATCATTTGACCCTTGCTGACTTCCTGCCCCTGGGGCAGGGGGTTGGACTCGATGATCTTGCGAGGTCCCTTCCAGCCCTAATGTCAATGAAGTCTATGAAATAAAACTAACCTCTCTATCAAACCAGATGTGAAACCAAGATTTTTTTTTACCGATGATCTGAAATGTAAAAGGTCTCTGATGCTATTTCTAGAGGGCCAGATTCACAGTAACTGCTCAATCAGGGCTCATGGTAGAGGTGATACCCTGATTGCTTTTTCCTTTAGACCAATATGGCTACAACCTGGATACTTGTAACTTCTCAGGTCCCCAAAGGGGAGGCTCCATAGAGAGGAAAGTTCAAGAGCAAACAGGAGAGGCCTGATTCTCCCCCCACTTTGCTGATGTAAATCAATAGATCAGTGAATCAGCAGAGTAAGTCCACTGAACCCAACTGCAGATCATTTTGGTATAGTTATGGACCAAGCAGGCCTCCACCAGCCCCTCCATGCTGCAGGCTGCCACAGACCCGGGCACTTCAGTCTCCAGGACAGGGTGATCTCTATATATGGAGGCTGCCGTCGAGAGAGAGGATGCTGCTGTGTTTGCTGGAAGGAGTGAAATGCATGTCTGGTTTGGGCTGAGGTTTCTATTGTTTTGATCACACTGAAGAGCAGAACCTGGCAGGGCACCAGCTGGAGCTGGTACCAAGGTGCCGTTATCAGGCTTGCTGGGTGAAATCACCAGCGTCACTAATTCGAATGTCCCGCGTTTATGGAGGCTGAAGGCTGGCTGCGCCCTTTGATCAGCGAAATGGCACCATCTCGTCCCCTTCGTCGCCAGATCCGATGCGGCGCCTAGGAGAAAAAAGGCAGGGACGGGTTAGCCTGGGTCAGGCTAAGGACGGGGTGAGGGCATAAAATGGGTCAGGGCCCGGGGGACCGGGGCAGGCTCTGCCACTGCTCAGGATCATTAGTATTACGGGTTGTATTCTGGCACAGTCATTTGCCCTGCGGATTTGGGCAGGCCAGCAGCGCCCAGGCTTTCCAGACCCCAGCCCAGCACTAGGGGCACTGGTTTCACGACCCTGCTCTGGGAGACACTGCCAGCAGCCCCCGCCCTCTCACCTGCGGCCCCGCCCCCTGACGTCACCTCACCTGCCGCCCCGCCCCCCGC
>NW_017729018.1:8700687-8702363 GCF_001723915.1 Gavialis gangeticus | reverse complement strand
CCCGGCCATCGCCGAGGGGCCGAGCCCGGACGGCGCCGCCGAGTGAGTGCGGGGGGCGGCGGCACCGGGGCCTGGCCCGGCCGGGGGGAGCGGTCGCGTGTCCGTCCGTGTGTGTGCCCATGTGTGTCCCTGCCCGTGTGTGTGTGTGTCCCTCTCTGTGTGTGTACCCGTGCCCGCGTGTGCACCCGTGTGTGTGTGTGTGTGTGTGCACACACCCAGGGTCGTGTGTACGCGCCCCCGTGTGTGTGTGCGTGCGCGCGTGGGCCCGTGCATGTTCCTGTGTGGGGGTGGGTGCTCATGTCTGCCCACACAGCTGCATGTGACAGAGTGTGTGTGCACGTGCCTGTGTGCGCCTGTGCACGTGTGTGTGTGGGTGTTCATGTGTGTGCTGGGGTGCCTGCATGTGCATGGGTGCTCCTGTCTGTGCCCACACAGGGGTATTTGCTCATTCATTTGGGTGTGGGTCCATGCGCCCAGGTGTGTTTGCGTGAGTGCTCATGCACATGTGCGGGTGTTTGTGTATGTGCTTGCATGCCCACATGCGTGCCTGGGTGTGTAGGGGTGCTTACATCTGTGATTGTGCTTGTGCAAGTGTCTGTGTTCATGTGTGCACAGGCCTGTGTGTGTGTAGGGGGGTGTTTATGCCAGTGTATGCCTTCATGTGTTTGTGGGTGCTTTTGCCTGTGCATGTGGTAGCATGTGGGTGTGCACATGCGTGTGTGTGTGTGCCAGTGCCTGCTGGGGACACCCCAGGCTGGGGGAGACGTCGCTATGTGCAAAGCTGGGGCCTGCAGGGCGCTGAGGCCTTTCTGTCGGTGCTCATCCTGCTCTTGTGGGCCCACGATGGCCAAGGCCTGGGTGGCTGGTCTCAGGCAGGTCCTCCCCTGTGGTATTAGAGCCCAACCCCCCCTGGGTACAGGGAAGGGTGGTATTTTGGGCAGGGCCTTGAGGGGCCTCAGCAGGCTGTGGGGATTTGCATGGTCTCAGGGAAAGCTCGTCTCATGTTACATGATCCTGGTGCAGAGGGGAGGGGCTGCTGGCATGGAGAACGCCCCCTCCCCAGCCCGGCTCCCCCACAGGCAGCTGCTGTCACGGGGCCGCCTGGTAGGGTTTAACCATGCCCTCTGGTTTCATAGGTTTACCCCAGTGGCAGACAGCAGGAAACGGAGCTGGGGAGGAGATGGGTGTAAGCTGTATCATCATTCATCTCCCCTGTCCCTTGGAGATGCGCCATGGCCTCGTCCTTCCTAAAGTCATTAGCCTGGTTAGCCTGGCTGCCATGTTGGGGGTTCTGCCTTAAGCGCAAACGAGCAGCTTTCATCTGAGCTTCTTTTTCCCCACCAGCGATGCCAGGCAGGTCCAGTGGCAAAGGGTGTGCGGATTCTCTTCTTGGACTCTGCCAGGCCTCCTAGTATCTTGTACAGCTAGTGAACAGCCACGTATCCAGTTCACCCCTCTCTATGGGTGGCAGAGACCAAATGAATCCTCTGGCAGAGGCCTAGCAAGTGCTAAAGCTTTTTTTTCTTCCCCCACCCTTGCTTTTTCATCCCTGTTGCTCTACTAGAGCCAACCTCGTAGACCTCCAGAAGAAACTGGAGGAATTGGAATTAGATGAGCAGCAAAAGAAACGGCTCGAGGCTTTCCTCACCCAGAAAGCCAAGGTTGGGGAGCTGAAG
>NW_017729018.1:8694930-8695687 GCF_001723915.1 Gavialis gangeticus | reverse complement strand
ACAGCCACGTATCCAGTTCACCCCTCTCTATGGGTGGCAGAGACCAAATGAATCCTCTGGCAGAGGCCTAGCAAGTGCTAAAGCTTTTTTTTCTTCCCCCACCCTTGCTTTTTCATCCCTGTTGCTCTACTAGAGCCAACCTCGTAGACCTCCAGAAGAAACTGGAGGAATTGGAATTAGATGAGCAGCAAAAGAAACGGCTCGAGGCTTTCCTCACCCAGAAAGCCAAGGTTGGGGAGCTGAAGGATGACGACTTTGAGAGGATCTCGGAGCTGGGAGCTGGCAATGGCGGGGTGGTCACCAAAGTACAGCACAAGCCCTCAGGACTCATCATGGCGCGGAAGGTACAGAATGGGCAGGGGGTGGATTGGCCTCATTGGCGCTGAGCAGGGGAGACAGGGTGGATTGCAGGGCGTCTGCTCCCGACAGGCAGCGTTCAACTGCAGGGTCTTGTGGGCTACCCCTTTCTCCTCAACAGTTTCTTCCTGGGGAGAGATGCCTGATGGTTAGCCTTAGAGTCCAAGTCTTATGGCTGTCTTTAGAGCAGATGCTGCCCAGGCAGCAGCTCTGTGCTTGGTGGAGGATCTGCCTGTGAGGTGAGCAAACAGTTCAGTCTCCTTGGCGTCACTGCAGAAAGTGCCATCAGAATAACATGTGACATGGGCACTGGTCCCCCAGCAAGGGCATTGAGGTGCTTCACACTCCTGTTAGTCACCAGGCCTCTATTGGCACTCAATTTCTGCTCATACTGACCTGA
>NW_017729018.1:8680754-8689930 GCF_001723915.1 Gavialis gangeticus | reverse complement strand
TGATCTAAGCATAGCAATGCCTATTTATACTATGGGGATTCCCCAGGCTTCTGAGCTGTGCTGGCTTGATAGCATGGCACAGAGCTGAGGCTCTTTCATGCCCTCTCCTGTGCGTGATCCAGTCCTTTCTCGCTTGCAGCATGAGCTCCTGGGATGCGAGTTGCTCTGTATGTCAAATCCCATGTGGTGTCTTGAACACCTCGAGTCAAAACTGTAATTTTCTTTTTTCATTAGAGCTACGCTTAATCAGCTTGGCCGAATGCAATGAGGCATGTAGCAATCTTGCAATCTAGGCAGGTGCGGGTCACAGCTAATGAATGGCAATGGTTGGCAAAACCTGCAGAAAGAAGTGCAGTTGGCTGGCAGAGCAGAGGGGTCTTTAAAAGTAGGCCCTGGTGAATTAGTTTGTAGGCAGCCACAAATTAAAGACATCTTCCTGCCCCAAGCCCTCCTTTCTCAGTTTAGCTGACTGCTAATCCTAAAAGCTTGTTCTGAGCAGCCTTGCCATTTTGCTGACGTCATTTACCATCCCAGCCCCACCTGTATTTCCCCCTCCTCCCCCCCTAACTCATGCCTGAGAATGAAACTGGGATGGATTATCTGCCCATCAAAAACAAGGCGACACTTGAGGAAAAAACAAGACATTTTTTGCCAGATCAGATGGAGCTGCTCTGAGACATGCCTGAAATTCTGCAGCTTCCTAATCTATGGGGCTGAATTTTGAAAGCACAAGGTAAAATCCTCTGGGCCTGATGAGCCAGCATGTCCCAGGGACTGTCTGGGCTTCCAGTGTAGCACCTGACTTGGGAGCGGTGGAGTTGGCAGGGTGCCTTGAATGTGGAAATTGATGCACACGTGTTCGAAGCTCCAAAGGCTAGGAGATGCTTGAGCATTTCAAGGCCTTAAATCTGGTGTGGCCCTTCCTCGTCACCCCCTGTGGAATGATGGGAGTCGTCATGATAATGGCTGCCATGCTGGAGTGACTTGCTTTTCCAGCGCTTGGGGCTCCCCTTCCAAGCAATATATGCCTATAAAACTGGCCCTCCTTGGAGCCCTAGGAATGATGCAGCTGCTGTAATTTTCCCACCACTCCCTGTTCCAAGTTGCAGGTGTGATACCTACCTACCCTGGTTGCTCTGGTACAGGATACTTGTTGAGCACTTGCAGAGCTGGCTTTTCTTGTGTTAGATGATTAGCATCACTAGCAGGCTAGGTCTAGGTTGTCTTTCTGCTTCATATCCTGTGTTACCTCTACACAGGTGACTACTGCCCTCGTTTGCATTTTCTATGCCATGTAGAAATCAGGAAGATGTCCAGACAGTTCAGTGTCTTCCCAGCCCAAGATAAAGTAGAGCTCTTTCCAGCTCCCCCTTTTTTTTTTCCCCCTTCCCCTACCCCAGGTGACATTCATGCTGCTTTGTGACTCTGCATCTTGATTTGTCTTTCTCTGCAGCTGATTCATTTAGAAATCAAACCTGCCATTCGTAATCAGATTATCCGCGAGCTGCAGGTCCTTCATGAGTGTAACTCACCATACATTGTGGGTTTCTATGGAGCCTTCTACAGTGATGGGGAGATCAGTATCTGCATGGAGCACATGGTGAGTCTTGATTCCCTCTGCCTTTTAAGCTGCTGCTGCACTGAGCCATGGCACTCTGGGCTGTGTGGGCAGAGGGGGAGTGTCCCAGTTCTTTGCTGACAGCCAAAAAGTCATCTTGTGTGGGACGCTTGCAGTGGAGCGGAGCTGTCTAGGAGTGCACAGCCCTGTCTGGGCGTCTCAGAAAGAAATTGAGTTGCTGGAAAGCGGAAGCAAAGGCTTTGGGGTCCAGCCAAGAGGAAGTGTTGCAAACCTCCACCAAACAGAATTCAGCATGAAATGCAACGCGCATCTTCCGCTGTATTTGGCAGGGGAGGGAGGGCTAAATCTTTTCAGCCAGCATGGCCTTGGAATTGACAGCTGGACATAGGGGAACTATGCTGACCATGTGACGATAAGCTAACTTGGCAGAAGGTGCTGTTAGAACAGAATTTTTGGTAACTAAGATGAAGTGGGAAACAGGAGATGGACCTTGTCCTCTGACCACCCAGCTGTGGTAATCACCAGAGGTCTCTTCCTTTCTCTGAGGGCAGAGAAATCTGAGGGTACTGACAGGAAACCCAGAATGTGGTGTGCTGTTTGGGTGCTCCTTATCCTGGCTAGAGGTGCCTGGTTGTAGAGTCTGGAGCTGAAGAAGACCTGTGAGGCGGTTTGTGCCAGTGCTTGGTGTGTGGCTGCTAATCTCTCTACTCTGAATGTAGGATGGTGGCTCCTTGGATCAGGTCTTGAAAGAAGCCAAAAGAATACCTGAGGAGATCTTAGGAAAAGTCAGCATAGCAGTAAGTATCCCTTTACCTGGGCTCACTTATGGGCAGATGGGAAGAGAAGGTCTAGGGGATCTCAGAAAATACAGTAACTGGCAGTGCATACCAGTCTGACCTTATATTGTCAGTCTCCCAAAACATGCTGGTATACTTGTTGTGTACCCTGTGAATGTCTTACCTCATATATCAGAGGATGATGTTGTCTTGGTAGACATGGCTGGCCTTGAACCTGAATTAGTAGGTTTTTCCACCCATCTCTAGTCTGACATGAAAACATAACCGAGAGATGGGAAGGAAGTATGTTTCAGACCCTTCAGTGCATCCCCAGCTTCTTGAGTCATAGAGGAGTAAGGCTGGAAAGGACTTCCAGAGGTTATCTAGTCCAACTTCCTGCCCGAGGCAGGATCATCCTTATCTAAACCATCCCTTACAAACCATAAAGTATAGCATGAACATGTGCACAAATGAAGCCTTGTACAAAGCTGCAGTTCTGCCAGTAAAGCAGGTATTTCTGACGTAACATAGTGGGATTAGAAAGTTGCGTCCCCGAGAAGAATGGGTCTAATTTGCAACTGTTGTTTGCTCTGGTGTGTGATGGTTATTTCAAGAACTGCAACCTTTAGTTGCTAAAGGGAGGCTTTCCTGTCACTGTCACAGGATTGTGCAAAGTGACTTTGTCTTTTGGTTTATTGTAGGTTCTGCGAGGTTTAGCTTATCTCCGAGAGAAGCATCAGATCATGCATCGAGGTGAGAGGGAGAATCAAAAAATAACTTCTGCCACCAGGAGCCCTGGATTATTTTTACCTAGCATTGTGCTTAATATGTTCCTCTCTCCTGTTCTCAGATGTGAAACCTTCTAACATCCTGGTCAATTCTCGGGGAGAAATCAAGTTGTGTGACTTTGGGGTTAGTGGCCAGCTCATCGACTCCATGGCAAATTCTTTTGTGGGAACACGATCCTATATGTCTGTAAGCACCTTTTATCTTCTACTTTTGAATGAAGTCTGTGGGTAGAGGGGACATGTCACACCCTCCAGAACCCAGGTATTTGCACCTGGTGTCTAGATTTACCCCCAGCTTCACCATGCATGCTAAACCTCATTTGTAATACTCCCGCTATTAGACCCTTCTCTGCAAGAACTACAAGCTGTGCCCATGTGAGTAGTGGTCAATTTGTAGCTGCCATCCTACAACCACATTCACTACCTTTTCCTTCTCTACTCTGTGTGACAAGAAAAACTCAAACATCTGGTCAGGAGAGACTGATTATAACCACATGAAATGCCTCTTGAGTTCTCTATCACCTTGCCCTTGTGCAGGCACGTGCACCTGAGCAAAATGCTTCAGGTCATTCAGGTTGGTGGTGCCAAGACTGCAGGCAAATGGAGAATTAGATCTAAAGCATCAGATATGCAAACTGAATTATAAAAGGATAGAGGGTTTTTTTCCCCTTCCTCTGATCTTTCAGAGTAAGTCAAAGCAGGAGAACAGTGTATCCTGTGTAACAGTTTACTCACTGCTCCTTGTGCTACAGCAGCTGTGACAAAAGCAGATGGTTATTAGGGGGCCTCTTGGCCTGCAATTCTATCCTTAACTCTGGTCCCCTTTATATTTTGGGAGCTGCTGTTCTTAAAGTACAGTTATATTAAGACCATGACGACTTAAAACAAATAATAGAATGTCCCCTGTGCATGCAGGCTGTGACAGTCGCTGTTCTGACCATAATAGAATGTAAATGCTACTCAAGCGTAGCTTCCAGTGAAAGCATAGGATTAGCTTTGGTGTGTAAGTGACTTTTCTGCAAAGGGGGAACTCCATACAGTGTCCTCTCCCTCCCCCTGCCACCCTTTTTTCTGCACACATTTTTCTGAGCTTACTGATGCTTCTGACTCATTTCAAGAGTTGAAGGCCCTTGGAGGATTCCGGTTTATAAAGGGGACACAGTGAATCTTCTCAAGCGGCTTTTCCCTGTTGTTGATCAGCCCTGAAAGGGAAAGAGCATGGTTTGCAAGAGCCAGCTCTTCAACCTGAAAGAGCAAAGCACTAGGAGAAGGGGGAGAGATTTACAGTTTTATCTGTTTCACTTAAAACATCTAATTAATGCAGGAAGTCACTTGCATCTCTCCCTATGATGTAGTTTCTCTGCAGTCATGTGCTGTGGCTGGGAATTACTTCCAGCGAGCAGAGTCCCTTTCATGGTGACCTTCTCTGAGAATCAGTCTTACCAAGACCCCTTTCTGTGACTCCTCCTTACAGCCAGAGCGGTTGCAAGGCACTCATTACTCGGTTCAGTCGGACATCTGGAGCATGGGTCTGTCCCTTGTGGAGCTGTCTATAGGAAGGTACCCCATCCCCCCACCGGACTCTAAGGAACTGGAAGCAATATTTGGGCGTCCCATGGTAGATGGGGCAGAGGGAGAAACCCACAGCATCTCGCCACGGCCCAGACCCCCAGGACGCCCAGTCAGTGGTAAGAGCTGTGTTTGAAATCAGTCAGTATCCAGTGGAATGGGCGGTTTGAATGTTTTGCTTGCGGGGCTGAGTTAGACATGCACAGTGATTTAGAACCACTGACTGGATTCCATTGCTTCTCTACATCTGAGCTTTTGGCATGGAGTTGCTGACATGTAACAGTACTTCCAGCAGGAGTTTGCTCTGCAGAACAGCTCAGTCTGTAAAAGCACCGGCATCAGGATCCATCACAAACTTGTACTCTTGTAGTTCTTACACCCTCCCTGCGTGAAGTGGCCTACTAAGCTGGGATGTGTATTAAAGCATCAGTTTTTTCACCTGATTGGTGCTTCTGCAGGATCAGCTAGAGGCACTTTGAGAAGGGCCTGATGTTTGGAGTTCAGGTGCCTGGCACTTTCCCAAGATCACGTTCCTTCAGGGTGTATCACTTGAGCCCTGCAAATCCTTCTGGCTGTTTCTGGAGTTCTTGACCTTCCCAGGTGCAGAATTAGAGCTGGAAGTTTGTTCCTTCTGCCAGGATGCTTCACTGCCTGTTTTAAATGGTCCTTTTGAGAGAGAGTCATGTAGACTTAGTGCTAGAGACATGGCCCTCGAGTCAAGTGCTCTGCTTAGCCTTGGTTCAGTATAGCACAGGCAGTAGGGTAAGCATTTGTATCCTGCTTATGTGCCTGGCCTCTGATTTGAAGGTGTTGTCTCTCAGTGCAAGTCACTTGTAGTGGCCCACTTAGTCCCGGGTCTCCAAATGGCCTGGCTAACAAAGGGGCCAGTTGTGTGTGGAGATGAACATAGTTTTCCTGACAGCCAGACTGAGACCCCCCCCGGTTCAGCCTTGCATAGATCTACAAATAAATATATGGGGCTTATTGAGGCAGCCTGGGTTTGAGCCACTGACTTGGAGGCAAAAGGCTTCCTAGCTTACTTTCAGTCTGCCAAGCCAGATGGCTCTGCATTCTCCAAATGCTCGCAGCCACAAAGTGAATCAGTGACTTGGCAGAAGCAGATTAAACCATAAAGGTCAAAAACATGGGTTTTAGAAACTCAGTGCTTGCTGACTTACTTGTGTTTCCTTACAGTCTCAGCTCATGGCACATTCTGTTTATGCTAAGAGAATCCCTTAACTGTTTGCACAATGTCTTACCCTCCTTTTGTCCACTTCGTCTCTCAGGCCACGGGATGGACAGCCGGCCTGCCATGGCTATCTTTGAACTGCTGGACTATATTGTTAATGAGGTGGGTATGGACAGAGGTTTTCTCAGAACTGTGACCCTTCTGACTTGTGGATTTTAGTAAGGTTTACCCCTGGGGTCTCCTGACTCAGGATAGGGTTAAAATCCTCCTGTAGTCATCTGATAAAATGTTAATGGAAAGGGAAAAATTCAGTAGAATCCTCTCTCCCCTGCTCTGTTGGATCTCTTTTCTCCTTTCCCCATTTTCTTTCCCTTTCTGTATTAAAGCCTAAAATTGCCCCAGCATTGGGGCTTGCAATCTCCTTGAAAGGGGAGAGGAAAAGGGAAGCCCTTGAACCCAATGAACTATTTCTTCAGTAGTCAGCCACTTTGCACAAACCCTTTTGGCAGTCTGTGAAGAATACACAGTCTTGCATAGAAGACTTACGGTCCTTCCAGCCTTCTGAGCACAGGGCTGGCTCAGTCAGTGGAGAGCAAAATAAGCGGTTTAGAAACTGACCAAATCCTAAATCTTTTTTTCTGATGCATTTAAACCTGTCATTTTAAATAATCTCTTTGGCAAAGCCAAAGGTAAGTTACAATCTGTGGTCTTACAGCAGCAGTCTGTTGCACAAAGGAGGCAGAGCTAGTCTGTAGAAACAGTAGCTTTCCCATTTGAGAGGACGTGAGTTGTCACCCAACCAGCTCTCCAGACTGTTCTCAGTTAGCTCCATCTGCTTTGGAGCTGGAAGCTGCTGTGTCGGATCGGGGCACTGATCCTGGCATGCTGGACTCCATCTCATGGCAGTACTTCCAAAGCAGACGGCCTCTGTGTTCTGAGTCAAGTGGGCAGTGCTAAACCCAGAGGGCGGGCAGGATTTTCCCTTCTCAGCTCCTTGCACACCTTCTGCCACATACCACCAGAGTGGGTAGATGCTAGGAGGGAGCAGTGACCAGTGATTTTTTTAAGGGGAAGTGGGTAAGAGAGCTCTGATATGAAAAATCCTTCTGCTTTCTTCCCCAGCCACCTCCCAAGCTGCCGCATGGAGTTTTCACACAAGACTTCCAGGAGTTTGTAAATAAATGGTAAGGGTCTCTATGTGCAGGTCGGTCTAGAGCCTGAGTCTGGTGTTGGCAGGACAGGCCTGGAGATGGGAGCGTTTGCTCCAGTGCTGGCAGCAGTAGCAGGAGAGGTTTCTCTACCTGCATTCTGACATGGAGGCCCTGGCCTCAGCCACCATGATCCATTCGGTGTGATCACTCTGAGTTGTGCTGGCTGCTTCTATAATAGGGCTGTTTGTCTTACTAAATGGACCTAAACCACCCATTCATTTTGCTTGGGCCACAAAAATAGCTGGTGAGAAATGACTAGCTATGCTGTGCTGCACTGCCACCAGCGTGGCTTGTGTTGGACTTGGTGACCTAACAGATGGAAGTCCTTGTAGCCCATTACCAGTCCCATGAGCCACCTAGTCAGTCCCTGTGATTAGATTTTGTTTTCTGGGTGTTTGATGGGTCCCTTGCTAACATCTACTGTGGAGGGTCTGGCTTGTTTAGCACCTTAAAGAAGGTGCAGTTGCAGCCACCAGTAAGAAAACCACGGTAGCATTAATTTAGCTAGCATAGTGTGGGTTAGTGACCAGGAATGAGCCACAGGGGATCCTACATCTGGCTTTCATTTAGAGGAACCGATAATTATCATGGCTTGAGTCTGTCAGTAGGAGGGGTCAGTCAAGCAGTATCTTTGAAAGTTGAGTTGAAGACCCCCACATCAGACAAATGTGATGAGGTGACATCATAATTAGCAGGCATGAGTCGAGACCCACTGGTCCTGGTTTGCCCGCGAATATGCTTTGTTCCTGAGCCAAGCACTACAGCCTGTGAGGCCTGAACTTTCCACTATGAATAATGATTTTGAGGTCATCGGGTGTTGGGTGCCTTTCTTGGGATGCTGCAGGAAGGCCTGATTTCAGAGTGACTGAACTGTAGCTCCTTCAAATAAGGCATCTGGACATTCTGGGCTGGCCTCATGCATCGCTAGTTGCTTCACTTTCTAGCTGGGGTGAGTGGCTGGTCCAATGCCCCTAGAAGGGGCTGCACCTTGGGGTCCCAGTGGGAGCTGGGTGTTTAGAAATAGGTATTCTTGTCCAATTCCCCCAGTGTTTGATCCTGCTGTCCAACCTGTATACGGTGGCTGGGTACTGGGTTGATCTGGGTGCAGATTTGTCCTTTGGCAACTGTTTGAGGGTGCTCTGCCCTCTAGGATCTGTGAAAAAGTCTGCCCAGTCCAATCAGCACACACAGGGCCTGCTCTGAGAGGTGATGGAATCTAAGGGATTTAGATGCATTGAAGGCAGCTCTCAGTGACATCCCAATCACCTAGCCAGGGGCTGGTCTGCAAGTAACTAGTCAGTGTCTGACCAGGACTCATCCTTTTTTCCCGCTTCTGATTTCAGCTTAATTAAAAATCCAGCTGAAAGGGCCGATCTGAAGATGCTGATGGTAAGTGGGGCTCATGGGGAATGGGGGCAGTGCCAGGTTGGCATAGTGGGGCAGGTACCCCCCTTGTAAGCAACACTCCCAGGGCACAGACATCTATCCCATCCCACTTACTGCACCCCAGTCCTGGGGAAGTGGGGAGCAGGTTTTGAGCATTACATTTTGACCCTGCAGTCAGTGCAAGAAGCAGCTGCTGCCTGAGGAGCTCAGCTCAGCTTGTTTCTGGTCAGTGCCTGGAGCTGCAGCCCCTTCACTGTCCTGCACTGGCTGCATTGCAACCAGGCACTACTTTTGTCATGTCAGAGGGTGGTTTGGTTTGGGTGGCTGGCTGAGGTCCTGCATTCAAGGTCTCTTCTCATGGAATGAGCCACTTGGATATCCATATGGCTGCACCCCCACTTACACCTGGCTGCCTGGTAGAAATGCTTAGAAATCCATACAGATTGCCAGCTTCTGTGGCCCGAGAATGGGCCACGTTTCCAAGCCAGCACTGCATATGTGGCCTAACATCAGCAAGGAGCTGCCACTGCAGCACAAGTATATTGGACCCTGTCCCTAGCAGTGTCCTTGTGCCAGCCAGGACTGGCTGGTGGGAGGGACCTGCTTGGGTCCAATGTGTTCCACAAACCTCCTGGCTTTGCCCCATTGGGCAGGAGCAGATGGGTCCCTGGTGGGAAC
>NW_017729018.1:8660645-8675754 GCF_001723915.1 Gavialis gangeticus | reverse complement strand
AGTATATTGGACCCTGTCCCTAGCAGTGTCCTTGTGCCAGCCAGGACTGGCTGGTGGGAGGGACCTGCTTGGGTCCAATGTGTTCCACAAACCTCCTGGCTTTGCCCCATTGGGCAGGAGCAGATGGGTCCCTGGTGGGCACTCGCATTGTGCCCCGGCCCACTACTAACAGTCTTAGCCAAAGGATCAGCTGTAGCCTCAGCTTATGTAATCGCTCCAGAGTGATGCTGCTGGGTGTCGCTGCCCAGACTGTTCCTGGTGACTGTGAGAGGCAGAGCCTGGAAGTGGAGCAGGTCCAGGTTGTGGCTGGTGGGGAGGGGGAGGCCTGGGAACTGCAGCTTGGCTCTGCTGCACGTGCCCTTTACACGGCCTTGTTTTCCTTTCAGAACCACACCTTCATCAAGCGCTCAGAGGTAGAAGAGGTGGATTTTGCTGGCTGGCTGTGCAAGACGCTGCGGCTAAACCAGCCCAGCACACCCACCCGCACGGCCATGTGATGGCCAAGCGAGCTGCCTTGTGTCCATACGTCTGCCTGTCTGACACCATCTCTTGCCCTTCCATAGAAGACGGAACCGCCTTCTCCCTCTGCCGCCCCTGTCTCGCCTTGCTCCCAGGCGGCAAAACATCCATCCTGCTAACCTGTCACAGACCTCAGCTTGCTTGCCCTCGGCTGTGTTCTTTCTGTACCCGTGCTCGAGCGTGCTGCGGTCTCTGGAGTTTCTGACACTTGGGAAATATGCTGCTGCTTCCGTTGTCTTTTCTGAAGCCTGTTCACTTGGGTTAAAGGTGGGGTGGAGGGGTGGCAGGGTCAGGGGGGAGCTCAGTGATCTCATACTTCATCTGCTGCTTGGTTTCGGGGCAGGCTGGAAAGTGACTGGTGTAGAAACCAAAGAACTGGAAATGGAGGCAGCTGCTGATGTGGAATGGCTGGACTTGAGGGCCTGTGGGGTTACCAAGTGCTACAGCGGTCTCATGTGCATTGGCAGAGCAAAGCAAGCAAAGGAGGTGAAGGTGTTGTGCTTGGTAGATGCTTAGGGTTTGTGTTGGTGACGTTGGCAGGTGTGCTGCAAAAGCAAGGAATAGGTTTGGGTCGTATTTTTAGCTTTGTTGGGGAAGAGTCAGTGAATTCTCCCCCACCCTCCTGGCTTTCAGTCTGATATGTGGTTTGATCCTCGCCGGAGGGTGGAACAAGGACTGGAGGGGGAATATCAACATCTCTTTTTCTTCATATAGTTTTAAGATTATTTGGTTTTCTGTGTGTCGGACGGTTATTTTCTAGCAACCCAAGTTGCTCCTTCCTTTCTTCTGCCTCTAAGTGTGGGGGGCAGGGGGTGGAGATCCTACTTTTAAAAATACAGCAGTTCAAAGCATATTGGAAATTATACACTGGAAGTCCAGGTGCCATCTTAGGCTACTGGCTTGCCAAGCCATGCTGTTTGCTTGCTGAGGAAGGGAGGCGTCTCTGAGCCCATTGTTGTTGCCCTGGGGCAAGGCTGGTGTCCCATGCATCGAGGTGATGCTCACATGACTTGTGCCCACCAGATTAATGTTGGGGAAAGCAGCTCCTTCCACAGGCTGTGTTGCCTACCTGCTCTTGGACACTGTGAAATGAAGCACCCTTCTGTCAGTGCCTCAGGGGGAAGCCTGCATTTCTCTTCAGCCAGCCTGCGTTCTTCTGCAGCTGAGGTGCTGTGACTAGAGTGGATCACTCACTGCTGGCCCCAGGAAGACAAGCCCTGATCATTCTTCACCTCAACTTGCTGCACCAACAGTGAATCATGCAGCATCCCAGGAGCATGATGCCAACTCTTAGTACCCTTCAGAGGCAGCTGATGTGTTTGTGGCATACATGCCCTGCTCCACTGGCCAGAGAAGACCATCTCTGGGGGGGACTAAGGCAGGGTAAAGGGGTTGTAGAAACTGCCTTTGAGGAGGGAGTGAGTGAGACACCCCAAATCCCAAAGAAATGGAGCCGTTTTCTATTGTCACCCAGTTTGTGAACCATCTGAAGACTCTCCCAAGCTGCCTGCTTATTGTATAGGTGTCATGTTGATCTGGTTCTCTTCCAGCACTGATTTCTCTCCCCACCCCCACAGCCTCTTGGCCTTGCCATGAGGCCTTGCACCTGTGACCCTCCCACATCATGTGGCCAGAATCTGGATTGTTCCTGTCTCACCCACTTGGTCTCATGGTATTTGAGTAGCTAGTTCTGAACAGTGCAGCTGTGCATTCAGCAGACAAACTTTCAAGGTGCAGGTAGATGCGGCTCAGACCTCCCTGATGGGATGCAGTGCAGTGCTGTGAGGAGGAAGAAGGCTTCCAGATGGATCAAGCCCAAAACAGGCTTCTGGGGACAGTGTCCCAAGGACAAGGGAGGTGCCTAATTTTCTTTGGTTTGAATGGGAGTAGGGTGTCCCCTTCCCACCTTGATGTTGTCTCCCCTCCGTGCACTCCTTCCCCTCTGGTAGGGGAGAGACCTTCAGTTCCTCCAAGCATCTTGCGTACTCAGCAGATCCTCTGAGAGGTGAAGATGCCATCTCAGGGTGTCACGCTGAGAACAACCTGCACCTTTGCAGAATCTGGCATGTGCACCCTCGATCATATTAACAGCTTCAGGTCACCTTGGTGCAGGGAACACAGGGATGTGGCTCACTGAAGTGACTCCACAAGACCTCGTTAAATCTTACGAGTGCAGAGGTTCTGCTGCTCAGGGTGTAACATTTGCCCCCTTCCTGCCAGTAAAGACCACATCCTGCAGCGAAGCAGGGTTCCAGTTGGGCCAATGACTCCATGTGTACATTGGCTACTGGCCTAGGAAGATCCAGAGTCTGATGGTCCTTCCTCACTGCCAAAATGGCAGCAGCATCTTGCCCCAAGTTTGGTAGCATCGCCTTCTGCCTTTGGGAAGATCTTACGCCCTCCGCATCTGCGGAAAGGGTGAACTGCTGTGTTTGCAAGTGCTTCCAGGGCCTCTACAGGTGGCTGAGCAAGCAACTTGATGGAGAAGGCATTGGCTTTTGCTGCTCAAGCAGCTGCAAAGGCAAAGCCCAAATGTGCTGCACTAGGCCTTGCTTGTCTCTTGCAGCTCACAGCACTATGTCCTTGTTTTCCTCTCAGCATCTCTCCATTCTGTCTCGGGTAGTTCCTGTTCCTGTTTTTCTCCAGGGAAAGGCTAGCAGGCTCCACTGGCCATACCCCAGCAGGGCCAACTCCCCTTGTTGAATCTTGCTCCTCTCAAGCTACATCTGTAGCGTAATGAAGGAAAGGTATGTCTCAGTTCGGCAGGAGCGAGAAAAGGCTTGGGTCTGATGACATGGGTGGAACGGTGTTGGTAGGGATCTCAGGGGCATTGGATGGAGCCCATTCGGCTGTGGGGTTCACTGGTTGTTATGTCTCCCCTCTCTTGTCCTGCTGAACAAGCCACAGGCATGACTCATGCCCTTCTGCATGTGCTCTGGGGCTGCTTGTGCTTGTCCATTGAGCTGGAGTCTGGGAACCTTGTCTCGTCAGGCCGATGCCTTGGCTTATGGCAGTCGGAGGCTCGGCCTTAGCCCTTGCCTCCTTGCGTGGCTGTTAGAGGAATAACTTCAGCCAGCCCATGATGGCTGCGCAGGTCTGTCGTGAACTCTGCTGGTGGATTCGGGATGAGGGAAGCCAGTTTTGCGAGGATTGAAGAGCTGTTTCTGCGAGCTCTGCTTCTGGAGTGGGCTCATCTTGGGGGCAGGCAGCAGGTGTATCAGCACTCCCCTTCCCCCTCTTCCAATCCTCCTTCTCCCCCATTCTTTTTCCTTCGAGCTCTGGGAGGCACCGACCGCATCTACCTGAAAGGGAAGGTGCGTCGGGCAAAGCCAAGCCTAGGCTGTGTCTGTCCAGTGCAGAGCCCATCCTCTTGATGAAGGGCGAATCAAGCGTCTCAACTTGTAGATTGACGCAATCTAATAATGTAACAAGGGGGAGGTTCCACCCCCTCCCCCATAGACGCATTTCATGCTGCTGATTGTGGTTCAGATATGCTGGGTGTTTAAAAAGAAAAAAAAAAAAAGGAAGAAAAATATCAAAAAAAAATTCTATATATAGTGGATTGTGCTTATTTTTTCAAATAGTACCAGTGGCTCAAGCACTGATGTCATTTTTACATTTTGAAGGCCTTTATTTTTAACCCTGGAGTTATCAGCTTTGATCCGATAAGATGCTCTCCAGTATGGGCTCTCTGGGTAGCCAGTCCCCTGGTGCAGGGAAGCAGGTTCTTACCTGGGGGGAGCTGGGGGGTCAAGCTCTAGCATCTGAGAGCCCTTTCCAATTTCCCTGGTAGACACTGGGAAGACAGGCAAGGGCTTCTTCGAGGCTTCTCCTCCAAGCTCGCCCAAGATTTCACCCCAGCATGCAGAAAAATTGCATGTAGGGCTATGTCTACCTGCCACACGATCTCGTAATCATAAAGCAGGATGAAAACCATTTAGCCACCAGAGCAGTAGCTTGTCCATGGCCACAGGCTGGCATTTGTGAGATCGAATCTGAAGGTCGCTCTGCCACATTGCGGAAGGTAGCACACTTACCCTCTTTTTTCCACTGCCCCTTTTGCCTTTCCTGGAGAATTCTTCTAGTCCATCAAATCTGGTAATTCTTGAGGATTGAATGTATTATACAAAGTGTTTGGGTTCATTAAAAAGAAGTTTAAATGGTGAGATCCTGTGCTCTAGATGACTCTACTGGGTTTGTTTTGTTTTGTTTTTTCTGGTCCTGTATGAACCATGAGGCTCTGGGACGGGGGGGGTTGTATGTTTTTGGCCTCTTTATTTAAATGATTGGTAGGGAGTTCTGCAGTTGAAAAGCTTTAGGATATTTTGTTTTTGTTCTTGCTTTCGCGCTTGATTTTTTTTTTTTTTTTTTTTTGGAGGTGAAAGAGGAAGTGTCTTGAGCATTTTGTTGGTGCAATTTTTTTTAACTTGATATTTTCATCATGGAAAAAATAAATAAATGGCACTTTACTTTACAAGGCCTTTTTCCCCTCTTTATTCTTTTCCAGGCGCGTTTTCCCTATTGAACCGAAAGGGGAGGAAGTCGGGAAGTGACGTCTTGTACAGGCAGGGAGTACCATAGCTGCCCCTTAGGTGAATCATAAGTCTTGGAAGCAGCTGGTCGCAGCTGCTGCTGGACACAGGAGTCTAGAGGTAGATGGGGTTCCTCTAAAGAAAGCAGAGCTGTTGCAAGAACAGCTCTTGTGGGATTTCATATCTTAATCTCGTAAGTGGTGAGGCGAGCTAATCGGTTCACTGAGCTGCCTGCCACCTGACTGCATCACGCTGGGGTGGGCGAGGGAGCTGAGTGACTGGAGGCCTGTAGGTCTCAAACTCAGGATATGATCAATAGTGTGTCAAAGTAAGAGGCACTTCTTCCCCTAAACTCTGTGGTTGGACATGCACAGTGTGTATGCTGGAGAGGGCAGAACAGTGCCTGGGAAAGCCCTCTAGTCACCTCCCCTGGGGGAATAGCTGGGGAAGACTTTTTTTCCTTACATTTGTTTTTGGCTAAGTGCAGCAAGGAAATTGGGATTTCTTTTCCATTATGAATGGGCCAGGCCTCCCTGCAAGCCCAGGATGGGGTTACCCCCACTCCTCTTTCAAAGAACAGCCCAGTGAAACCCTACCGTAGATGTCTGGAAGCCCCCTGCTGACTCAAAACTGTCCCAAAGAAGGTGTGAGCTGGGGAAACGATTGCAATGGTTGATTTCTACCCGTGGAGGCCTGCCATGTCCGGGGTCCTCGGGAGGTGTATGGCAATTGCTGGTTGTACTGGTACAGGACAGGCTCGTTGCCCTGCGGAGCGAGCCAGCCACAGAGCTAATGAAAGCAGAAGTCTCCCCTCCTTGCTTTGGTGTTAAAACCAGACAGTAAAATCCCAGCCTGGGGGGCAGTTTTCCCCCTGAGTCTGGGCAGGGAAGCAGTATGCCTTGGAGCTCCCAGCAGCTGGGGGTACAGAGATGCCCTTGCCCACAATATGCCATGACTGCCAAGTGTTGTTGCTTGTAGGGCAAAGGGACTTGCCCTCATCCAGTCTGACCACTTCTTACCCACTCATGCCAGCCACACGTGAACTCAAAGCTTAAGTCAGTATCAGTCGGGACTGCAGGGCTGGCACCACTGTGCTGGAGGGGGAGGGAAACCTGGGATGATCCCTGAGCAGGCAGCTGGTTCTTAGGGGTGCATTGGGGTTGGTGGAGAGAAGGGCAGCCTTGATGCAAAGCCGCAGGGGGAGCAGTCCAAAAATTGCTGGGGAATAAGCTGGCAGTAAAGGTGAAGGCAAGATGGTACAGGCAGGGAAGGGATGCCACAGTGGCAGGAACTATCATGGGGGTAGGGTGGGAAGCAGAGGATGATCTTGTGCCTGAGCACTGACCTAGGAGCCAGGGCAGCCATGTTCAGCTGCACAATCTGCCACAACCTCCCCGTGTGGCTTTGGGCAGGTCCCTTTCTTGGCCTTCAGCTCCCTGTTTTGTAGAAGAACGTGTTTTCTCCCACTCTCCTGTCTGTGTCCAAGCTGCAGGCTCTGGCTGAGGGACTCCTGCCCTGTCTGGGCACTGCGCAGTGTGTCGAGACCCCAACCCATGACTGTGATTGGAGCTGGTGTGGATTCAGACTGAGATGTTTCCCAAGCAAGATTTGATGTGGATGAAGTCTCAGCAGAACCCACCTGGCTTTATTCTCGCTCCCCCACCTGCCTATTGGGCTACTGGGGGACCTGCAGCTCCTTTGCCCCACCACAGCCCCTGCCGCATGCAGTGCTTCTGGACCTGGCCTGTTCTGGGCTCCTTCGCGGGGAATTTCAAAGCCTTGGATTTTCATCCCAAATCTGAATGAGACCAAATTTCCAAGGGCCCTGTAAAACGAGAATGCCTGTACTGGTTATATGCCCATTAACCTATTGACACCTTTGGAAACCCCTGCTGTACCCAGATCAGCACCTGGCTGGACTGCAGACTTGCAAGGAAGTCACTGTGGTTGGTGCATTTACCTTCCGCTCACCTGCGGCAGTCAGGAGCTAACCTTGGGCTTCAGATTTGAAGAGGGGCTGGGTACGAACCTGCCTCAGGCTGCTTAGCAAATCCCAGCTGGGTTTGCTTCCAGAAGGAGCAGTTGAGACTTGGGGCTGCTTTCCGTGTCAGTTGTAGCTCTCCTGGAGACCCCCTGACCGGGTAGGCTCTTCCCTTTGCCTTGCAAAGGGCTGCAAGTCTGGGCCCAAGACTAACTTTCATGTTGCAATCTTTCCCAAAGCCTGATGCCCCAGGGAAGGTCTCCCTAAGGTGGGGGGTGGGGAACCCAATAGAAAGGCTGTTCTCACCAGACAGCCATAAATCAGCAGGGGCTGAGACTGCAGCCTGCTCTGATGCACCTTGGATGGGTTGAGGATGCAGAGCAAACCAGATTGCAATTGTGGCTCTAATGCTCGGGAAGGATGCACTTGAGCCAGGGAAGGAACAGGCTGGGCGGTGTCCAGAGCGCTGGACCTGGAGAGGCAGGGCGCAGACTAGGCCTGAGATGCTTCATGTAAATGTATGAAGTGGATGATATGCTGTTATTTACTCGCAGCCTGGTCATGCATAGAGCCCCCCATGCACAGCAGTGCCCTGTCCTGCTTGGTGCTTTGGGAGACCCATGGTGAGAGGCTCCCATACTGGGCAGGCCCCAGCCTTGCCACTCCGTCGGTTCAGCCCCACTGAGCTCCGGGCAGGCTCAGGGGTCCCCCAGGCACATGGCAGCAGGACTGACAGTTCGGTGGCGACAGAGAAAGAAAAGACTCCTGCTTTGCACAGGGTGGAATTGGACAACATGGCCGATCCCCTGGGAGATCTGTGAAGGAGCTGGGAACTGAGAGCACAGCAGACGGGTTGCTGGTACAGTCAGTGCTTTCCATCTCCAGAAGGATTCGCCCACATTGGCTTGTCCTCAGCGAAGGCTGGAATCGGTCTGATGGATGGTTTCCAGGGCAGCTCATGGTTACACACGTTCTTCTCCTCCCCACCCCTGAGACTTGCAAGGTAACGGTCTATGCTGCTGCGTTTGCCCTGGAATGCAAGCGGCCTCTGCCCCCAAAATGCCTGTCCCTGTGCTATGGGGGTGTGCGCTATGTCAGCTACAGCTCTCGGCATCCTCCTATGGGCCGGACCTCTGTTCCCCCAAGGGCTGCTTATCTCCATGCCCTGAGCTGGCAGTGGTAACCAGGGGCAGAGGGAGCCCAGGGTGTACCAGGCAGAAGACAGGTTGTGGAGAAGGGGCTGAGATACCTTTGTGGGGGAAGCAGCGAGATCCTGGGGATTCCAGCCTTGGATGGCCAAGGGGCCTCTCGGATGTCTGCTGGAGGTCCTTGGAGGGAGGAGTTACAACGGCCCCTCACTCAGAGCAGCCAAGCAAGGATCATCTTGCAGGGGAGGACAATCTGGAAGTGTCCTCCAGCCCGGTGCTTCCACCCATCCTGGGCCGCAGATGCGTGCATACATTTTGCATTGCATCCCTATAGCAGCAAGGCTCGTGGGGCCAACAGCCCCAAGGCTGTGGGTCCTGCTTACTGGGGTAGGGGCCCTTCTCTCCTTGCCAGAGAGCTTCTGGGCAGATCCCATCCTGGGCTGGGGGTGCCTGCTTCGCCCCTGCTGTCCTAGGATCTTGCAGTATTTTGCTAGATAGGCGAATGTCCCTGTTTTGGGGAGGGAAAGGGCTGAAGCTCTGACAGCCATGGCCGGGCCCCTGGGGTCCATACGGCACTGCCAGGGTGGTGCCAAGGAGCAGAACCTGCCTTCAGATAAACCAGCATGGTGGGGGGCCTTCAGCTGGGCAGGCTTCAGCAGCCACAGGATGTGATCTGTTCACACCCCTCGCGTGGGGCAGGCCAGGGGAGGGGGCAGGAAATGAGGCAGACGTTGACCCACTTTCTGTAGGTGACGATTTCACCAAGGCGGCTTGGGGCAGAAATTAAATGCCACTGCCCAGGCCCATATCCACAGTGGGGGCATTGCCAGGATTTGGTGGGTGCTAGCACCGCTGCTCTCGCTCTGGTGACAGAAATTTCTTTTGCACATGGTTTTGCTGGGCTATTGAAAGTCCGTGCAATGGGGTGAGGCAAGGAACGGAGGAAGAATTTCTTTGGAGCAGTCTAGGCCTTAAAGCAAAATGCCCAGTGACTTCAGCAGGGCAGCCGGGCCATGCAGAGGAGCAGGGGACAATGGGTTAGCATGCGCCTGGGGGCACGGTGGGGAGCAGCTGGGGTAGCACTTCTCTTTGGTGCCGGCTGGGAGGGGGATGGCTATATTCCTCTGTTCTCTGTGGCCCTTTCTTGCCCTTGGTAGCTGCTGAGGCTGTCACCACCATTGCTAACAGGGTCATCTATTTCAGGAGGAGGGGAAGCAGGGCATGGAAACGTGACATGATTTGCTCTGGGGTTTGATCCTGAAGAAAGCCCCAGAGATTCTAGATGCCCCGTCTGATGCTTGCTCTGCTAGGGTACCCCTTGTTGGAGGGTCAGCACATAACATTCAGCCCTGATCATCTTTGTAGAGATGGAGAAAGGCCCCAGGTCCAGCTCCTGTCTTTGCCATAGCCTCCCTGCGTGGCCCTGGCTGCATCACTTACTGCCTCACAGAGGATCAAACAGGCCAACCCGAGAGCTGGGCCCTGCTCTCCTCTCTTCAGCTTCGTGTTGCAGTCTGTGCCCTGCTACCTTGGGGCATTTCTGCACATGCTGCTCCTGCTCTGATTTTGCAGCCCTGAAGGCAGGAAGGGAGCAGTATCAGAGCTGTGCCTGGGCCTTGGGTTCTCATCTGGAAAAAGGTGATGTTTCCTCTTGCGGGTCCTGTCTTTTGAAATCATAAGCACCTTGAGGCACTGATTGCCTCTTGCTCCATCTGTGCAGTGCCCAGTCTGATGGCACCTGGATGGCTGATGGGTTTCTACCCTACTCTGCTTGGGCTTGGGCAGATAAGGTGGAAGGGGGGTTGTGTGCAGATCTGTCTGTGCCTGAAAAGCCTGGAGGGTTTGGGTGGACAAATTAACCTCTCATGAAACTTGGGACTGTTCCCAGCCCCACTCAGGGCCTCCATTTCCCCAGCAGTAGCTGATGGGGACTGGGCCACCTTCCTTGCAAAGCTGTTGAGTACCTCAGCTCCATCCCAAAGAGCTCTGGGGCATCTGGGTGCCTCTTACTCCATGCAGCCCCAGGCCCTGCCAGCCTAATACCTGCCAGGTGGGTGGGATGTGAGAGCCCAACAGAAATCCTGGCTCCCAGGACTAACCACTAAACCATCCTCCCCCATGCTAAATGAACCCAGCTCCTGGTGTGCTCTGATATGCGATCTGAGCTGCCAGTCCTTTGAATGCCTAATTGCTTCTCATTAAAGTTAATAATCTCCGGACACAGCATGCCTTGGCTTGCTGAAGGTAGGTGGTACAGCCTTCTGGGCTTTGACTATGAGGGAGTAGTTCATCCCCATTATTGTATTAACCATTGATTTGTCCTGTCCTGTGGCATGGTGGGCCAGCACCCCTTGTGCTAGGTGCTGTATAAATCTCACTGTGGCTGAAATCTTAGGTTTCCTTATCATGTTTTGTGCCTGAGCTCTGCCTTTGTGTTATGATGCAAGGGCTGCCACCCCCAGGCCTGCAGCAATCATCAGACTGGCTTAAAATCATGCGTTGTTTTTTTTTTTATATAACAATTATTTTGTGGGAGGAGGGATTATTATTTGTCGCCTTTTATTGAGCTGTTGAGTCCCATTTTTTAGGCCTCTCTTGCAGCCAGGAGGGCTGTCAGCATGACCTCCTGAGCTCCTCAGGTGATCTCTTTAGGAGTTATGGCTTCAAGAGGAAAAAGATTTTTCGAGGCAATAGTTTGCCAATGGTGTTAGCTGCTTGTTTGAAGCCCACAATCTGCCGTCTTAAATATAGTTTTTGCAAAGCTGCCCACAAATAAGAATATTTTAGTGACTTTCTTTGTTACTTTGATTCCAGCAAAGAAACTGCTTTGGACTCTCGCCTTTCCAATTTCCCCGGCAGCCACTGAAACCCCGAAGTGATGTTCCCGTCCTAGAGCACAGAACTGAGGAGCAAGAGAAAGTGAAACCGGCTGGGCAAGCATGTCTCAGTGTCCGAGCTGAGTAAGATGCAAATAAGTAAGTAGGTCGCAGGGGCCCTGCGATTGCAGCTCTTCAGGTTTTAGTAATCTAAGATGGAGGTGGGCTCAGGCCTAATGCACCAGACCACGAATCCAGACAGACGCCTGGCTTCTAGTTCCTGCCTCAGCATGTGACTGCACACAAGTCACTTCCTGTCTCGGGGCCAAATCCAAAGCCCTGTGTAGCCGGTTGGGATACTTTCAGCTGACTTTTGCTGGGTTCAAGATAATGGTGTCTGTGCTTTGTGCCTGGGAGCAAAGAGGGGGGTGATGATATCTCCCCATTCAAAGCGAAAAAATGGCATCTCTGTCCCCCATGAGATGTGATATTTCCCATCCCCGCCCTTTTATTAATGTATATACTAGAAAAATTGGAATAAACTTTTAAAAACAGGCAGCCCTCACATACTTGCTCTTCCCTATCTGACTGCCAGTGCTTAAGTGGAAGAGTTATACAAAGCTCTGTATGCTCTTGTGTGGGGGATGTGGGTTAGCACATATGCGCTAACAGTATGACCTAGTGAACAGAGCCCTGGTGTTGGGAGACCTGGGTGCTGTTCCTGGCTCTGTGATCTTGGGCCTCATAAGTACTTGCCACGGCCTTGCCCCATGATCATCATGGTAATGCTTTGAATTCGGAGGCTGAAAAGTCCCTTATTGGAGGTAGGTAGTGGTGTTAGTGATTGGAGGTAGGTAGTGGTGTTAGTGATTAGCGCAATGAATCCAAGGCCCAGTCTGGTCTGTGGTGATAGGATACCTCCTGGGGCCCTTGTTTTATATATGCACAGACTTGCCCCAGGTTATAGGCCCAATTTTTCCTCTTAGATTTTCTTTTAAAGGAACAGAAGGAAGCAGGAGTTGATTATCTTCTCCTGCCAGAGACCATAGCAGTTCAGCACTGCTGTGGGTGGCTGTACCATGGGACTCTTGTGCATGAAAGGTGCTAAAGAAATATGGAGTATACTGCTTGAAAGGGGGATTAGAGAGACTGCCTGTGAGCAAGTGAGCATCAGGTGATCTCCTGCAACTGTTTGAGCCTGCACTACATTGAGTGAAACTAAACAGCAGCAATTTACCCTGGAATGAACCAGGTGAAATACTTACTTACCATGGGATAGAGCAGACAGACACAGCAGTTAACATCTGACCCTTGCTAAGTCCCTTCCCCCTTTCAAATCAGTATCGTTGTTTTGCTCATCCACACAAACAGCAGCAGAGGAGGAGAGATGTGATGCAGGGGGAGATCTGTGTTGAGCACCCTGCTCCAGAGGGCGGAGGCGCATGTTTTAGGGCTTTCAACACCCCACTTCCTTGGTAGGATCCCTAGAGGGCTGTGATGATCGGGACATGTGCAATCAGTCAGCTATATGGTGGCTGCACTGGCAGTGTCCCTGCCCTGGGCTGGTCACTATGCCCTTCTCTTCTGTTTCATGCCTAAGTGATACCAAAAGCTAGAAGGGGCCTCCTTTGCACCTGTCCTCTCTCACTTGATCAGCTGTGGGGAGTACACCTGAGCTTGCAGCACTGCCAACCCCAAGCAGTCAAGACTCTGATCCCTTGAAAACCATGAGATTTAATTCTGTCCATTTGGGGGCCTCTCTCTCTCTTTCTCTTCTTAATTTTTTTGGAGGGTACAGTCGCATGACCAAGCTTTCATCAGCCACTAGTAACCACTTTAAAAAGAAAGCTGGGATTTTCCCATAATTGCAGGACTCCAGCATCTGGGAACATTACAGATCGCACAAATGGCAGCACCAAGCCGGAGACCTCATGCCACAGGCTTCATCCTCCACCCCCACATTCTGCCCCACAGCAGTTCTTCAGGCAGGTGTTTCTAAAAATACCTTCTGGGGCCTTGCTGAAGGTAGTTGATTAGTTTGACAAATGCTGGGATGGTTTTTCTAATTATCTATATTCCCCCAGGCCCACCCCAGTGTACAGAGTTGCGGGATAGATCCAGGCAATGCTGTGAGTGTTAAAACAATGGAGTTTTCCGTTGTTGTTTAGTCCAGGCCAAGAGTTTTTGAAGTAATGAGTGAGCACTTGAATACAGTATTGGGGTGCCTGACCTGAGCCACACTGAAGGCTCCTGCCTTAAAGGAGGACCCTGCACCCCATGTTTGAGATCTGCCCACAGACTGTGCCCAAGTGCTGGGATCAAACTAAGAGCACATATCCACCCTCTTAGCTGGTCTGTGGGAGCACCCACCTCCTTTGTGCCACCCATATGCCACGTCTCCCATCTAAGGGGCTTCTGCTGTCCACTGGCATGCAGGTAGATATGGTTATGCTTTGTGCCAGGGCCAGGTGCCTTCTACAGCTGCAGTCTTCCCAGGGTGCATTCACCCCAGTGGGTGCAGTGAATGGCATGGACCTTGCACATGCATGCTGGTGACTTCTTTGTGGCAGCTGCTGTCTGCCAGCAGAAGCTTGCCCCAGTGTAGACAAGGCCTCAGACAACATTCCCAAGCTGCTAAATTGTGCCTCGGACCCAGTCTCCCACAGCAAGCCTGGCGCAGCCTTCTCCTGCATCCCGCTGCTAGCCCCTGGAAGATGTAGACTGGTTCGTCTATCACGAGGCAGGAGGCTGATTGCATGTGCATCGTCCTGGGCATCCCTGCACAGCCAGGCACCTCTGGACATCAAGGACATCGCATTCAGGTAAGTGCCAGGGACAGATCAGGGTAGCTCACGACGACACAGCGTGTCGGTCCTTTTCTCTGGGGTGGGGAGAGGCTGCGTTTTGTGCTCAAGCCCTTCACGATTGGACTTTCAGAAGTATCCAAAGCCCAGTTGGAATTGAGCGTCTCACTCCCTCGGTTCGTTAAAAGTCCCCCACTTAAATCTGAAGCCTTTCCTTTTGCAAAGGAAACATCTGAGCGAGGGGGGCTGCACGTGCGCCCATGCTGGCAGATCATGTAAAACGTCTCCAAAGACAGATGCGAAATCCCAGGTCATTGACCCTGGAACCTAACAATGGTGGTGCGTTAGCAGCGACTCGCGTGAACACCGTTGACCATTTCTTGGCCATCGCAAGCTGGCTGGAAAGGGACATTCGTGCTGTGCAAGCTCCTGCGAGAGGCACTTTATTTAGTATCAGGCATAGGAGGAGCTTGGGCGGGAGGAGGAGCTTTGAGGGAGCTTTCATGACTTTTTATTTTTCCTGGCCTGACCTCTGGCTCCAGGTGATAGGCAGCCAGCGGATTGCACTTGATTTCCTTGAAAGGGTGAGATGGGAGGCAGGCTCTCAAAAGCAGGCTTGGTTTTGTAAGAGCTTCGTGGCCACAGAAGCACGTGCCGCCGTCGGTTTGCGGGGGGCTGGGCCGGGCGCTCTTGCCCCACCAAGCTCCTCGCTGCGGCCGTGCTGGGCGACGTGAGTAACGTCTGTCCGGTCCTGTCCGGCTCCTGGTGCCAATACGGGGTTCCTGCGCTCCGGGGCAGTGTCGCGGAGCTAAATTGCGCGGGGCCCAGTCTGACGTCCCTCCTCTCGTCGTGGGGGGCCGCCGGAGGAGAGGAAAGGCCCCTGGGGAAGGGGGGAGTCGCTACCCTTGACATGACACCCCCTCGCCCCCTACCTCTGTCTACCCTCCACTGGGCCGAGAGGTGGGGAAACTGAGGCAGCGGGTGAGGCGAGGAGGCCCCCCCTCCCCCTTCCCCACTCAGGCTTGGCAGCTGAGGCCGGACGAACTCGTGGCACGGGCGGGGGCGGGAGGGCGCTGCACCTTTAAGAGGAGGGAGGGACCCCTGTGCCCTCGGAGAACCAGGAAGGGAGCTGAGCATCATACGGGGCTTTGCATATACAGTTACAGTAGGGGCTGGAGCGCAGCGCCGCGCGGCCCGGGACCGCCGCCAACTCCGCGCCCGCCGGACCCGCGGTAAGAGCCCCCCCGGGTCGCGCGGGGGGGCAGGGGCGTGGGGGGGGGTCTCCCCATAGCAGGACCCCCCCGGAATT
>NW_017729018.1:8655070-8660166 GCF_001723915.1 Gavialis gangeticus | reverse complement strand
GGTCCGCGGCACCAGGCTGCAGGAAGCAACTTGCAGCCTGATAAATAATCCAGCGCTGAGCGCCCCGAGGACCCGGCCCCGCTGCAGGCAGGCAAGTGGCGGCCAGAGCAGAGGGCGGATTGAGGGGCGGGGGGCCGCTCGCCTGCCGTCTCTCCTCTTCCGCTGGGACTTCCTCGCCTTCCCCCCCCAGCCAGGACGGGCGTGGGGCCCGGTCCGGAGAGCTCCTGTGGACACCCCGGGATGCGTCTGAAGGTCATTAGATGCCTCTTTTTTCTGAGCACCGCTTTTGCACGGCCGGTTTGTTATATAAGAAGCGTTGGGAGGAGGAGGAGAAGGGTGGGGGGTGGGGGGTGTCGGTTCAGAGCCAGGTTTGAACCTCTGGCGGAAAAGAGGTTTGGGCTGCCCGAGCGCTTGGGCATCTGTCGACAATGCTCCTCGGCGGAGTCCCGGTGTTGGTTGGGATTTATGAGATCGCAGGCCTTCCTGTCATCCTGGTCGGGGCCCACGGAGTTTGCGATTTCTAGCCTATTGGTGGATGCAATATCACGTTGGGACCAATGTGCGTGTGTGTGCATCTCCTCCTGCTTCAGCCGGTGTTTGGGGCAGGCCTGACGATTCCCCTGGAGCCAGGGGCAGGTCCCTCTTCCTTGGGTCTCTGCAGGGCAGCCGTGGGGCAGTGCCAGCTCCTGTCCCCTGCTGTCCCTGCGGCAGCTTAGGGGGTCACAGCAGTATGCCTTGTACTTGGGTGACGGGGTCGATTGTGTAGTTTTAGGAATGGGTTAGGCAAGGACTTGCTATGGGATTGTTTGGATAGGGATGATCCTGCCTCGAGCAGGGGGATGGACTACATGAGGGTCCCCCAGCCCTACTTGTCTCTGATTTCAGAGCCAAGGGAGCGGGCAGTGCGTGGCTTTAGCTTCCTGAAATGGCCCCTTGGTAGAATGTACTGCTGTTCCCTGAGCACAACAGTCATGATTACCTAGCCTTCCCTGCTGCTAATTATCTCCACTGTAAAACAAATATGCATGTTTGTGGACCTGTATGTGGGGAAGGTCCCTACGATGAAGAGTTTACAGCCTAAATGAGGATTGGATGCATGCAGGAGTGATTCATGCCATGGCTTTTGTTGATATTTGTTTGAGGAGCCAATGGGACAATATTTCAGCTTTAAACCGTAACCAGTGTCCTGAGTTTAAAGAGCACCCTACGGACACTGGTTAGGGTTGAGTTAGAGGACCTGGCAGACTTACGAATTCCAGCAGTTTGTGACAGATGTGGTTTTTTTTGTTTTTTCAAACACTATTACCTCCTATATCCGTGAACAGGTTATTGGAGGTGAGGCATGCCTCATCTCATAATATATTCATTCAGTCGTTAATATTCATTCTGGCTGCTCCTGTGGTTTGTTCTGGGAAACCAAAGATTAAAGCAGCGCAGCCCAAACATGGATGACATGGCGGGGCTTTTCCACTCGGCCCTAATCATGTTAGGAGTATAGGGAGGGTTTTGGAGGATTAGAGATGTAACAATGTAGGCAGTGGATAAAAGTTTTCCGCGTTATGCTGATCTGTGCCTCTTCGTGGGCTCAGACATGTGCCATGTTGCGTTGTGGGGTTGAGACACACTAATAGTTCACCAGTTTCCAATGACCTGGCTTGGAGTTGTGAGTGCTTTTACCCTTGGAAAATGTGCTCTGTTTTGCTTTCTAGTCCTGGGGGAATGTGAAAATGAACAGGTGTTCCTCAGCCGTAAAGTGCTGGTTTCCCAAAGGAATGCAAAGTTCGTTGAAAAGTTACACGTTTCAGAGATAAGGTGCTCACTGGTGTTACGAAGTTGCCCAATTAGCTGTGGGGTGCTGTAAGAACCAGCCATAGACCCCATGTGCCAAGCTGAGCGCTTCTTCTGTGCCCAAGTTGAACTGGAGGCCTGTGGAAGCCCTGCCCCTATTAGAAAGTCAACTCCAAGCATCTGAGATCTGGTGTTTAACTTTGATTAAAACTGACGCTTGAGGGGGTTTTACCACTCTTGCAACGCCACATTTATTGAGAGAGAAGTCTTTTGTGACAAACGGTTACACTGCCACTTGTTATCTTGCTAATCAAAGCCATCCTCAGCTATGGAGAGACCTGTTCCCATCTATAATTAAATGAGAGTGTTTCAGCAAGGGAGAAAAGGAGCATCTTGGATGTGGAGAGGTGTTTGTGCCAGGTCCCATGACTCTTTGATCCAAGCTAGGTTGGTTGGTTGGTTTGTTTGTTTTGTACTCGGGCTCTTTTGATTGGCCAAAGCACCCGTCAATCAGTAGGGCATCCAGGCCTTCAATACCTGTGCTTGAAGCATCCCGCTAGGCCTGGAGGAGCTCCAGGAGGATGGCAGAATAAGTGACTGAGATCAGAGCAGGGCTGGGATGCCGTGCAGATAGGCAGAGGCAGGCCTTTGTTTCTCATCCCATTCCCATGCAGTGCAGTTTTTTCCCCCTGACTTCACTGAGCTCAGATGGCACTGTTTGGACTCTGGGTAACTTTGCCCATTGCAGTTGGACCCGTGCAGGTTGATCTAATCCATTTCTCTGTGTACAAGTACGGCTGCAGAGGGGAGAAGGAGGAACTCTCTCCCCGCCCCAAGGCCTGGTGCATTATGGAGATTTTCAGTTTTCCCTGAAGCCACTGCTGTAGGTGGGACATGACTCTGCGGTCTCTGGGTTTGTTCAGGTGTGGCAGGGAGAAGGGCACTGGCCAGGTGGCATGTGCTAGCCTGGCTGCAGGTGGAAGGCAGGAGCAGGTGGGTGAGGAGTCTGTTCTGATATAGCTGTAGTGACACAGTGCTCAGCACTTCCGTTCCTCTTCCAGTCTACTCGCTATCATTCTCACCCATCAGAGTTAAGGTCTCAAGCAGAACAAAATTATGTCACCGTCTCGGGAAGGGTGGGTCAGTGACCTACGTTTTCACAGAAGAGGACACATGTAAATGTATCCTAACCCTGTTAGTTGTTCTGCTTGCTCATTCCACCTTATACTTGCTCTTTTGCTCTGGATTGGTGGGAATTCACTTTCCTTCCTGGTTCACATGCCCAGTTTCTGCCCACTGGCAAAACTAGAAACTGATAAGTACCTAGCTATTTTTTTTTCCCTTAATGAATGTGTATCCCACTCTGAGCTGGGAAAGTGTCTATAATCTATAAGTCAGGCTTGTAGCTACAGGTAGCTGTTCTCTTCTTGGTTGAAGCCTCTTGCCCGAACAGGTAGAGGTAGAGGTTCAGCACTCCCACCCATGGTTGCTGTACGATCAGTTCTTGCACTGGGAGGGGTCAGGGAGGAAGAGTTAAAGGCAGGAGTTTCCAGGAATTTCTTATGACATACTTACTCCTGGGATTCGCTTTCATACTCCAAGAGAAGTAAGAAGTGAAGAGCTATCTGTTCAGCCACAAACTAAAAATTACATAAGTGCCCACCCTGCTGTTTGTGCATGGCTTTGTCAGTAAACTTGAACCTTATTCTTTTATTTTTTCCTTCCTGGTGTGGAAAAAATGAGTGGCCTTTTGGGGTGCTATTTGAGGTAACCAGTCAGGCTGGATCTTGGTTCCTGGAACTAGAAAGGTGGGTGTAGTAGGGAAGGAAATGGAAGGTTTTCTTGGGGTCAGGGGTTTGGAGGGCAGGGACCTTGAAAGACAATCTAGGAAATGGTTTCAGATCTTAAGAGGAGCATTTGTCTTTAAGCTCACAGCAGCATGAGTGGAAGGGGGAGGGGGGAAGCAGCTATTGAAGTATCTATTTGGAATTTGTGCAAATGCTTGTTTGCACAATGCAAGGTTTGCGAGCTCATTTGGTAGGGAGCAGTCACAGACTAGGGGACTGGTTAATCCCCAGCAAAAGAAAGAAGCGAGTGGGGACTTGGAGCACTAATCATCAGGGGCAGATCCTGTGGGCCTGCCCGAGCTGTCAGGGAGAGCTCTGGTTACACAACAGGAGTTCAGCGCAAGCAAAGTATTCAGGATTTGGCCTCGGATGCCTGGTGTCCATTCATGCCTCGTCTCCCAAAGAGGTAGAACAGAAATATGGCCTACCTAGCAGGGGCCTTGCCCTTGCCCGGGTGGAAATTTACTGGACTGACTTTCCCCCTCAATACGTGCTCGAGTCCCTTGATGGCACCATGCCAGGCAAGGCTGGAGATTCCTCCGTTTGTGCTTTGCTGGGTAGTGGGTTAGCACTCTCGCCTTGGGATTTTTTATTTTATTTTTTTAAACGATGATTCTCTGGGCTGGTTCAGATACTTTATTTGGTGATGTGGAGTTTTGTGCCCTTTTGAAATGTTGTCAGCTTATTTTTATGCAGTACGTGGTTAACTCCAGCTTTGCAGTCTTCAAGATCTAAGTAATTTTTTCTCTTTACAAACGGACTGTATTTCAACCGTTAAAATGGAAGCCCTCAGTTACTAATTTAATTCCATGGATTGATTATTTATTTATTTATTTTTGTCCCCCTTTTGCAAAAATGATTAAGATGGAGATTCTTAAAGTGGCTGCAGGAATTGAATACCCAAAGACAGCGAGAGCAGAATACTTCACTGTTCTCTGCTTCTGAAAATCCCTGAATGTGGTTCGGTCACGATTCTCCATCTGTTTCTTTATTACCATTCCAGAACAACTTAGGGGGAGCAAACCAACTGGACAGTGACGAGCACACAGATCACATTCGCTGTGGGTCTCGACAGGACTGGATTCAGCAGTGATATAAGGGCCTTCCATTAAAGCCAGAATGTGGGGTGAACTCGGTGACAAGTGACTGAGAACGATATTGCAGTGTGTTAATAAACGAGCGGACGTTCACACAGAGGATGGGTACACAAAACTCGACTACGTTGCTACATATATACATAAGTCAAGAGACATTCCTGCTGGGTTAAATGTGGTCTCTGATGACAAAGGAGAAAATTGGCAAGGAGGTCTGGGTGGAGTAACCAGTTGAGACTAACCTTGCAACACATGAGCAGTTTTAGTTTGCCCTAGTTTTTTGCATCAGTTGCCAAAAGGGCCGTGTGTTGACTTATCGCAGAATCACTCTGATGGGCCTCCTGCTCCAGCCCTAAATAGGGTGGGT
>NW_017729018.1:8652007-8655059 GCF_001723915.1 Gavialis gangeticus | reverse complement strand
ACTGGGCTTCATTTGTATTTTGCAACTTGATGGGCTTCCTCCTCCCACTGTTCATTGGAGAAGAGCCTTGTCATTTCAGCATGTGGTTTGCCATCTTGGATCAGCCTGTGGGTAGGTAATGACATCTTGCTTCCAATATTGGCCAATTCCTGATGCCTCTGTAGAAGCTGATTTTCCCCGATACGCTCTGCAGCTTGTGTACAAGCAGGAAGAGGATTCCTTCCTGATGCCTGGAGTGAGCAGCGGTTGCCCTGAAACACGAGGCTTGATTTCCCCATGTCACTTTGCACAGACTTGGGCGTAATAACCAACCATGCAAAAACCCTGCTGAAGCGCTCCTCTTTTGCTCTTTCTGTGGCAGTGAATTCCAGGGGGTGATTGAACAATGCAGGTCTTGTCCCAAAAGGCACTCGGCATTGGCAGCGAACTCCCACTGAAGTGTTTAGAGCACCCAGGAAAAGGCCTTGCGTGGAAAGCTCCTGCTGCTGTTTCTGCATTTCCCTGCACTACCTGCCAGGTGTTCCTTTGTCCCTCCTCATGGCACAGCCAGAAAACAGGGATGGATCAGCTTTCTCACAATACTACTGCTGTGGTCCCTTTAATTATTATGTGCTTTTTAGTAATGCTTACAGACCTGAGAGATGGGCTGGGGGCTGCGCCCATGTGTGAGAGACTGCCCCTTATCCAGAGAATTTAGAGTCAGTAGGGGAGACAAAGAGGGGACAGGGAGGTGAAGTGACCCGCCCAAGGTCACACCTCAGGTCATTGGCAGAGCCAGAAATAGAGCCCAGGGCTCCTGACTCTCAGTTCACTGCCCCTGTCTGCCAGTTTCCACTGCCGGCAATTTTTTTTTTTTTTCTTTCCCCTTCACTTCCAGGCTGAAATCCTGGCGTCTGTGTACCCTCTCATCAGTTGCATCACTCTCTCATTTTCGTATATCCATATGACTGAAGAAATTACCCCCTTTAACATCTTCCAGCAGCTTTGTGTTTGGGGCCATCATGTGCAAGGCATTTAAATTTTAGCAGAGCCAGAAATGGAAAAGCAACAGCCTTTCCACCCTCCCTTTCTCCTGGTGGGCTCCACACCAGTGTCCCTAATAATCTCCTTCAGAGCAATGCAGCATCCTAGACTTCGGAACATCTCATTAAATTCAAAGAGAACTATTGATACTGCAGATCCAGCTTGCATTGGGTAGTAATTATTGTTCTCCTTCATCACAGCTCCATATAGGGAGAGGTACAAATCTCAAGTTAGTCACGGGGAAGAAGAGCCAGGCTTGTTTTCTTACCTCTGAGTTGATGATTTGGGACTGTTTGCGGTCCGTCATACTTTGTACTCAGAGCTTTGCAAAAAATAAGTGATGCTACGGCATAATCCCAAGCGGCGGTTAGAGATGACAACTATGTATTATGCATGAGGTAGCTACAGATGGAAGTGGCTTGCTTGCACGCCCTGGCGACTCTGCGGTGAAACTGGCAGCAGAACTTGGGGTTCGAGATTCCTGAGTTTCTGCTCTAACCGCTCCCTTATGCTGCCTCAGTGCAGATGCCTGGTTAACATGTCAGAGAGCAGGGTGGAACTCGATACGCAATGAGATGTCTTTGCTAAGTCATCCTTCAGCTGCTCTCATTGTTGACACAGCAGTAAAAGGCGAAAGAGAGAAAAAATTGGAATGCTGAAACGGTTGTAAGCAGGCTGGCCTGGGAATATGCAGCAGTCCTGTGGGAGGCATGGTGACAGCAATCTGCAGTTTATCTGAGTTAATTGAGTGCTGCTGAATTATCCCCCAAACTTTTGTCTTCTCTGAAGTCGTTGGGTGATGCTTGGTGTGAGCCTAATGCCAGAGCAGAAAAGACTGGTGTAGCTGCTGGGATTTTTGCTCCTAAGTTTTAGATGCAAATATTGAAGACCAGTCTCAAGACTGCCAAGATGATCAGACCAATCTAGGCTCTAAATGAGCGCAGGATGCAGCTGTTCTTGCTCTAGGAAATGGCTGTTGGCATTCATGTTGGGAGGGGGAATGCCTTTCTGCATTGGATGGTCCACAGTATGCTGGTCTCTTCTGGTCTGTGGTTTGCTGGTCTGCGGTCTAAAAAGGTTGGGAACCACTGCCTTATTGCCTTATTTTAGCAGTGCATTTGGGTTGAGTGACCAAAACTCAGCCTGTATTTGCCACTCCTGCAGGAGCTAACTTGAAGTGCACTTGGCTGTCAGCCTGGTTCCTAACGGATGAGTATCCACATCACAGAAGCTACCATCACACTTTGCCTAATCTGGCCTCCAGCCTGACAGCCTCCGCAGAGGTCCCATAGAGGTGACTTCTCCAAAGCAGAGGCTACTAGGGTGGTTGTCAGTAGGGGTCAGGTGAGTGTGATCCAGGGAACGGTGCAGGGAGTCGAGAGACATGGCTTCACCCCTGACTTGCGGTGTGATGTGGGGCAAGCCATTGCCCCTCTCTGCATCTCAGTTATTCAGGCATGGATCTCAAGGATGGGTCTTCCAGCTGTTAAATTAGAGAAATATAGCTCTGGAAGAGACTGGGTAGCCCTACCCCCTGCTCACTGCAGGATCATCCCTGCCTAAGTCCTTCCAAATGTGGGCCTAACCTGCAATTAAAAACTTCCAATGGCAGAGCTCCCACAACATCCCCGGGAACTCGGCTCCTGTGCTGAATCACCCTCCAAGCTAGAAAGTCCTCCCTAATATCTAACCTACTTCTCCCTTACTGCAGTTTCAGCCTATTACTTCTCGTCCTGTCCCCTGTGGACATGGAGAACAATAGCTTGCCATCCCCTTTATAACAATCCTTTCTGTATTTGATCTGTTCTCAAATCTCTCTCTGCGCTGCCCCGTCCCCCCATGTTTTTGTCTTTAGACTAAATAAATGCAGGCCTTTCCAACCTTTCTTTGTGTGTCACGTTTTCTGGACCTCTGATCATTTCTGTTGCCCTCTTCCCAAGCAGAAGATTTCTCTTTCTTCTGCTATCCAAGCTGGTATAAGTATTTGTTTAATTTTTAACTGGCACTAAATTGGGGGGGGGGGGGGGGG
>NW_017729018.1:8640918-8651988 GCF_001723915.1 Gavialis gangeticus | reverse complement strand
TTTTTTTAATTGCATCCCTGTTTCTTTTAATGTCCAGGATCTTCACCTCAAGAACCTGCATCTGTTTTGCAGGTCCACATAATACGGATACTTTGGCAGTCAACTGCTGAAAACCCATTCCTTTTAGAGAGCAGTAGAATTTTTATAGAGCCAAGGAGGAGTGGATAGTGTGGCTTTACCAGCTGGGCAAACGCCCAGCTTTTAGAAAGATTTTTGCTTCCTCCAGAGTGTCATGAATCCCACCTTTTGGCTCCGTGCTGTTTCCCAAGGCCTGGAGGGAGGATCCTGGGCAGAGAGAAACCTGCTCGGGCTTGCCTTGTGATGTTGCAGGGAACGTCGTTGGCAAAACCCAGCCCCTGCCCTGTATGATCTGAGAGTTGCGTTCATCTCTAGGGATCTGGGGCCACGTAGTTGGAAGACGGGGGAGGAGGGTAGAACCAAGGCAATTGTTGCCTAAATATCTATCAAACAGACAAGGGCTTTGTATGACTTGTAATTGGGGTGAGCTATTCATAGGGAAAAAATGCCTGATTCTCCAGTCGGTGGTGGTTGGAGGATAGGATAATATTTGGGCTGTGGGCAGCAAACCACAGACTTTTTAAAATAACAGTACTGATTTATTTTTTTTAATAGCAGCATTGTTTTAATACTCCTTCTCCAGCAGGCAGCAACACCATAGCTAGATCTGTTCCAATACTATAACGTGCGGCCATACCCTCAGCACACAGACTTGACGGCTCACGGTCCTAGGTCTTTGACGTAGCAGGTCAAATGCCCGGCACCTTCAGGTCTGAAACGGAGTTGTTCCCATGAAGCCTCGCCCCTGAGATGCCAGCAGCGCAGTGCCCTGAAGCCAGCTCACCTTGTTCTCATCTGGGAATGAGAGAGGCTTTCCTTTCTGCCCTCGCTTTGTTGTGTAATGTTATCAAACAGCTGACGTGTTGCCAGAGTGGGTGGCATTTCAGCAGCGAGGGAAGAGGGCCTGCCTTTGCGAAGCGTGCTGGGATGCGTCGGGATGAATGGTGCTCTGCAAACCCCCAGCGCTGTTATTGGCCGTCTTGCTCTGACTTACACCTGCTTGCCTCCGAGCTCTCATGAGTTCATCAGGCTCCTCCTTTCATCCAGGGCAACTTTACATTACAGCAGGGAGGCAGAATTCAATCGAACCAGCTAGGACATCAGGAGGACCCCAGCAGTGCACCAGCCTGATGTCAGCTGTCCCTTATTTGGATCCTGACTTGATGTGGACCCCGTGGCTTGAATTCAGAAAATCTCAGATGGCTGCTGTAGTGATCAGTTTGGATCTGTTAATTAAATAAAAGCCAGCTCCATTGTAATTCTTAATTAACTTTTATTTCTCTGCCTGTTGAAGAAAGAGTAGCTAATTTGACTTTAGTCTGAAAGAAAGTAATAATGTAATTTTAAAAGAAACTTTTCATTGTAAATCTTCCGCTCTAAGGTAAAGTCGGCCTTAAGTGTGGCAATGATTTATGAGTTTGCAGCTAGGATTATTGCAACTGAAAGCAATCAACCGCCTGTTGGGAAGTATTTCTTTTTTTTACCCATTCATTTGTACCTTTGATTGTGCTTTTTGCCTTATTAGTTTCACTATCCTGAAGATGCAGGCTTTGTCCAGGGAGATTAAGCTGAATGCTAGGAAGTATTCCCTGTTAGGGTAGGGAAGCACTGGAGCAGGCTGCCTCGGGAGCCCATGGAATTTCCTTGAGGGGTTTGAAAACAGGTCAGACAAACCTGGCTGGGAGGCCTAGGTACATTTGAGCCCGTGTCAGCGCAAGGGGTTGGACTAGATGGTCTCTTGAGGTGCCTTTAAGCCCATTAGCGCTAGAGTTCAGTGCATTAGGTTGGTCAGGCTGGCATAGGTACATCTATACCGGGAGTTGGATTGTCATAGCTATGTTGTAATGGATGTTTCCTCTCCTGGGCCCATCAGACCTTACGCTGACCACCTTGGGGCCAGCTGGCAGCTATGCCTATGGCTTTTATCGTGCACACATCCGCCTGTTTAGAGCCCCAGAGTCCGTCCCCACCCCCCATGCTCGATTCAAACTAGGCCGTAGGACAAAGATGACTTTCCACTGCTACCGGCCTGGGCTGCTTTTAGAAACTGTAGAAGTGGAAAGCCCCATGTTTCATTACTCATCCCCTGAGCCACCTAGTCCTAGCCCTTCTGGAAGGACCTTGCCATTCAGCTTCCCTTAGGAAGGCAATGGGCTGCCATTTCTGCTTCCCGTTTCAAGGACCTGAGCAGGACACCAGGTACCGAGCCTGGAAGCTGTTGGCTAGACGCTCTGACCGCTGCTGCTGTGGTGCAGCCGTTCACCCCAGGGAGCTTGGAGGCTGGAAGGAATCGCAGGGGAATGGCATTGTTTCGGGCCCCCTTGCCTTCTCGGCTGCTGTGAATCTGAACCGCAGCCGGACACAAAAGGCACGTTGTGCGAGTAGAATAAGTTGCGAAGTGTACCACTTTCCATGCCAACGCTGGGAGTCTCATGACCCTGCAGCCGTTCCCACACTATCCTGCTGATTGTCCCAGTCCCCATGGCAAGTGGCAGTTAACTCTTGCCTGGCTGCCTGGCTTGGGGCTGGTGGGGTATATGATGTGGGTAGGCTGCCCAGAAAATAAGTTACCTGGAGCTTCAGTCTTGTACACAGTCCCATTCCCTTTAGGAAGCAAAAAGCTCCTGCACTGCCTAATCCAGCACGCTGTCCTGGCTCTCACTGGTAGGGCCAGAGTGATGGCCCCCTCAACAAGGTGACAGTAATGTCTCTTTACAGACATGGATGACTTAAGGCAGGAGTGGCCCGTGTGGGTGTGCAGTCCCTGTGCATGGCATGTGGCAGATCAGGGAGGGAGCAGAGCAGCCTGTTGGGCAGGGGAAAGGGATCGGAGTGGCAATTGGGGAGCATGTGGGGCTTAGCTTGTGACACCCCTGCCAAAAAGTTTGGCCCCTGCTGGCTTAGGGGGTTGTGCTAATGGTAAATCAGGCCAGCTGTATATAGCTGGGTGCTCTTAGGAGCCTCTTCTCTGTACTGTCTGAGCACTTCAGGATCACCAGCAAATGGACAGAAAACCCAGCGAGGTCAGGAAGGATTGTTTAGCCCTGTTTTACAGATGAGGAAGCTGAGGCAGAAAGAGAGATGAAGCCATTTTCCCCAGGTCACACAGCCCACAGCAAAGTGAAGGGCTGGGCCCCATTTTCACAAGTCCCCTCTCAGCGCTCAGCCCTAACCTCACCTCTCTCTGAACAAACAACACCAGCCCAACAGCCCAGGCTCCCTGATTCAGGACAATGTTCTGCCCCTTTTCGTTGCCAAAATGAAATCCTCCTTTCCAGCCAGGGAGGATTTCAAACCCCATGAAGCCGGGTCCTGCATACAGCGTGAGAAGCCACTTCTGTCGTGATCCGTATGACATGCTACACTCAGCCTGGTTTGGCAGCTCCTACTGGGGCCAATGGCCAGGATCCCATTGATTTCACTGGGAAGTGACATCCGGACACATGTGCACAACAAACCTGTCTCCAACAAACCTGTCTCCGGCTCTGAAACCCATTCCTGCCATTAAAATCAATCTCTCTTGTGCTTAGGTAGAGCTCTTAATGAAATCGACTGTATCAGGCACTTCCAAATGCCTGTAACCTTCTATCGGAGCCATTTCTACACCTTCGTGCTGGATGGATGTGGGTGTTGCCGAGTGAGAACCGCCTCTGTGCTGGGATTGATGTGGCTATTCATGCTCTTTGAATGAGGAGTGAACAGCAGGAGGTGTGAAAACATGCCTTCCCCTTACGCAGGGATGTTATGAGAAAAGGTTCAGTCTGGAGAGAGTCAAAAAGAAAATTAGTAACAGATAAAAGCGTGCGCGCACAGAGGATATTGTTTGACTGCTTCAGGTGCTGTGGCTGGTTGCCATGTCCCAGTGCCAGCACCTACAGACAGAAATTGCTTCATGCACCAAGGTGCATCGGGTCCCTGCCCCGTGCTTCAGTTTTCCTGTTGACAAGGCAGGGATGATGTTGCTCACCCGGGTGGTTTGAGTAGTCTGAGAGCTGGGCCGGGAAGGTGCTTTTCAAAGGCAAAAGCTGCTTTCCTGTTTCTATTATCATAATACCTCGGGGGTCTAAGTGTAATGGGAGCTTTTGTGCCAGGGGCTGTGCCACGAGAGGCAACCCCTACCCCGGAGACCCCACAGTCAAGCTGGGCAAAGAGCTGCACAGAGTGGGGAAACTTGGGCCTGGAGAGATTTAAGGCCACGTCTCTACAGAGGTCGGCCCAGCCTGCTCGCTCCCGCTCGGGGGCATGCCGGGCTGGCAGCCAGGTCATGTAAACAACTCCGGAGCAGCCCCATGGCTCGCCATGTACACAGAGCCTGAGCACAGCCCTAGCAGGAGCTGGGGCCCAGCTGGGGCAGACCCTGCCCCATTTACGCTGCCTTGTGACTGGTTGCTGCACCCTGGGTAGAGCAAGGGGGCAGGTGGACTTGTTCTCTGGCAGACTCAGGGTGGAGGCACGGCCAAAACGAACTGGGGATTGACCTGGGGCTTTTCTGCTCCCCCCTCAGCCACAGGTTGCCCCTCTTTGGCTGGCAAATTGCTTGCATGAGGGTTGTTCAGCTGCAGCGAGGAAAGGTAGTTCAAGCTAAGCAGAGCGGCTTGGCCTTGCTCTCCTGCCGGTGCCCCAAAAGAGCCTCGTCACTGTAGGAAATTGCCGTTCCCCTTCCCAGCGATATCTGTGGGCCTGGGCTGCAAGGTGAAGGGGGGGCGGGACGCTGCCCTTCGCCCAGGGCTTCTGCGCCGTCAGCACTTCGCCAGCCCTCCAGGAGCAGCTGAGTCGCTCGGCTGGTGCCTTTCGTGCCACCTCAGGGTGTTCTTGCTGGAGAGCAGCTGGGTTTGTTAAGAGAGGGGAGGGGAAGGATGGCACAGCTGTGGGGGCTGGGGGTCCTGTGTGAAATCAGATAGGTAGGGACCCTTGCCAGGTCCTCCCCTCCAGCCTGCCGGGGTGGGAGGGTGTAATCCTGCCCAGCTGGCACGCCAGGAGCTCAGCCAGCCCTTGGGGGGTGGGGGATGTGAGGCACCTAACTGGGGGCTGCACAGGAGCACACAGAGTACACAGGGGCTGGGCCCAGGGGGAGCAAAGGCGGGCGCTGTCCTTGGCAGTGCTGTGTAGGGAATGGGCTCAGCCATGCAGCAGCATGAACCACAGGCACACACAGCTGCTTGTCGTGTCTTCTCCCTCCTGTGATACAAGGCTGCTTTAGCACAGAGTGTGCTGGGCTGGGACTGGCAAGGTCTTAGTACATTAACTGCCACGGGGCCACTAGGGACCCAGAGCAAATCACTTGGTCCATCCTGAGACCTTCCTCCCTCCTAGGGCGGATGTCAGGATAGACCCGTTCGTGGTTCCGAGGTGCTCAGATACAGGATGATTGCCGGGGTAAGAGGAGATTCACTCTGCATCTGTTTGGGTTTTCAGTCCTCCACAGAAGTTATACCACAGCCAGGCTGAGGCCACCTCTGCCCACCCTCCGCCTCCCTCCCCTTCCCTCCTCTGGTCTTCAGCTATGGCAGGCTGGTGCCCCCTCTTCTCATGCACAGTCCCCAGGCCCTTGTAGGGTCGGGAGCTTTATGGCAGGACCCTGGCACTATTTAACAAGCAGGACAAGTTATGACAGAAGAAGGGCTCAGCACAAGGGGGATATTTGCTGCTACATGGATGCTTATGCACGGGCCAATAAATAAAACCAACCATATTCCTTCCAGTGTAACAGGCACTATTGAAAACCAGGTCTTTCTTGTGAAAACAGCTTGCGTCTTAAATTTGCATTCAAAATAATAAAGCAAAAGCTCCTACATGCACTATGGAGGTTGTGTCCTTGCCAATGTGCCTTTGTTGGATGTTTTACTTTCTCCCTTATGTTTAAGTTTAAAAAAATCTGGGGGTGTCTTGCGTGTGAAGGGGTCTTGTATTTGAAGGAAAGTGCTGTGTCAGGAGATGATTTGTTCAGGTACAAGAGCTCTCTGGAAGTGGAGGCCTCCATGACTTACCGTGTTTCCTCTTGTCTCTCCTCAGTCCTGTGTGTCGAAGATGGAGGGTGGCGTGGACGGTCCCATAGGGATCCCGTTCCCTGATCACAGCAGTGACATCCTGAGCAGCCTGAATGAACAGAGGAACAATGGGCTGCTGTGCGATGTGGTCATCTTGGTGGATGGGCAGGAGTTCCCCACCCATCGCTCTGTCCTGGCCGCTTGCAGTCAGTACTTCAAGAAGCTCTTCACCTCAGGGTTAGTGGTGGACCAGCAAAATTTGTATGAGATAGACTTTGTGAGCGTGGACGCCCTGTCAGCTCTGCTCGAGTTCGCTTACACCGCAACCCTTACCGTCAGCACTTCGAACGTCAATGACATCCTCAACGCCGCCAAACTACTGGAGATCCAGGCGGTAAGCGATGTTTGCACGGATCTCCTGGACAGGAAGATTCTGGCCAAAAATGACCAGATGGATATAGTAGATCAAATTGATCAAAGGAACCATCTCAGAGCAAAAGAGTACCTGGAGTTCTTCCAGAGCAACCCCATCAATGGCCACCAAGGCAGCCTTCCGTGGACCAACCAAGACTTGAGAGACCTTCAGAGACTGAACTTCCAAGGCCAAGAGGAAGAGGAGGAGTCAGAATGCAACGGCATGGACTTCTACTCGCAAGCCCCCCTAAATGAAAGACCAAAGGTGAACGACTGTGACCCCGACAGCAACCAGGACATATGGCCGGACAGAGACGAAGAGGAGACTGCTGGGTCCTTATTCCCACCTTCCCAGAATGGACATTACAGTGGACGTAGTCTGCCAGCCCCAGGAGAAGATGACGCGGCTCAGGGGGGGCCTCTGGACCAGCAGGAAGCCGGCGACTCCCCCAGCTTTGCTCCTGGGGGGGCAGAAGTAGAGGATGCCGACACCAGGGATGTGGACAGCCTGGCTGCCAGCGCCCTGCTGCAGCAGATGATCAACTCTGTGGGGAGGCAGCAGCTAGGCGATGATGACCGCAAGGATGATGATGGGGTCATGGATTATTACTTGAAATACTTCAGCAGTTCAAATGAGAACGACGTGTATCCGTCCTGGTCCCAGAAGGAGAAGAAGATCAGGGCAAAAGCATTCCAGAAGTGCCCCATCTGTGAGAAGGTGATCCAGGGGGCTGGCAAGCTTCCCCGCCACATCCGGACCCACACGGGCGAGAAACCCTATGAATGCAACATCTGCAAAGTCCGATTCACGAGGTATGCAGGGCGGGTGGGACCTGGGGGCACTGGCGTGTTCTGCCGTGGGGCTAGGGGAGGGGAAGGGAATTGCACAAGCTTCACTTTCAGCTGGGTGGGGGAGGGGGTCGGCTGGGCAAATCTTGCACAATTCTCTTCGCCCACTCTCCTGCAGTGACTAATTTCCATCTTGCCAGGCAAGTAGATATAAAAGCCCACATTTTCCAAACTGACGAGTGGTTGCAGGTAGCTGACAAGCAGTGTCTTAAAGGGGCCCTGGTGTAGTGTGGAGGTACTTGGGCCTCTTAGAGATAGGAATAGCTCTCAGGTGTCTTTGAAGGGGGTCCGGGATCAGTAATCATGGCTGGAGATGGGATATTGTAGAGACCCTGGGGGCTTGAGAGTCCATGGGAATTAGGGGGTCTCAGGGAGGTGGGTCCCAGCCCCAAATGCTCTCAGCCTGGTGGAGGGAGATTTGCTTTGCTCAGTGGGGCTGGGATCAGAACAAGGGGCAGTGAGCATTGATTGCCCCATCTGACAATTGTGCTGCAGGGAGGGAGCCAAGTGCAGGCCGCCCAGCCTGACCTCTCTGAACTCACTGTGTCTGCAAACCCTCCAGGAGCAGAGCTGCTCTTGCTGCTATTGCGTGGTCCTCCAGGATCTGGGAAGGGCTTGGGGCTAGATCTCTCCCTCTCACCTCCAGCCCATTCCAGCAAATCAGGCGGCATGCTTGCCCCAGCAGCATTTCTAGTCAGGGGCCGTCTGCGCTTCCCCCTGCTATGGGAGCACCAAAGAAAGGGCATATTGTTTGAGCAACTCCAGCTCGTCCAAGTGTTACAAAGCGCCCTCCTCCTCCTAGCCTCTGTGCCTGTGATTGCAGCGCGAGGCTGGAGCCGGGGGTTCCACCCAGGTCTGTCGTGGCTGTGCCAAGCGGTTGTGTGGGCTGGTGGTGGAGGAGCCAAGCGGCTCAGTGTTTGCAGCCCTGGGAGCCCCGATGGCTTTGCTTTCAAGGAAGACCATCCCTTTCAGTGCCTCGATAACAGTGGGGCATCGTGGGAAGGATCCCCACCCCGCAAGTAAACTATGGGGAGGGGCCAGATCACCCTCATGTGGGTGTCAATTTGGAGCAACTTAGTGTGACATAAATAGGTTTCTGGGTGGAGAAGCTCATGGGATTCAACGTGTGAGATAAGGGAGTACCTTGCTGCCAAGGAAGCATTTGGCCCTCACCTTAACCTCTAAGCACCTTGCTGGATTGGACCCAAAGGGGCACTTGTGCCTATGCATGCCCTGTTGTGTCATTTCCTGTCCTCCCTGCCCCCTTCAGCACCCCAAAAATGCCGCCCCTGCCTGTCCCCAACTGGCTGGCAGGTGCAGGGGGCGTTAGCCCAGCAGCGCAGCAGAGAGGCGTGTGGCTCGCAGGCCCCACGTTTGCTTGCTGGGGAATGCTGATAATGCACTGACTCGCCGGGGCAGGCCGCCAGCCGCATCAACACCCTGCACCAGCTCCGGCTCCAGCTCCAGCTTCGAGTGGGCCTGGCATTGGCAGCAGCCGAGGACAGATGTACCTCCCTGCCCTGGGAGTGAATCTACCAGCAGGCCTGGGGCGGCCTGACACAATATAATGTATGCATTGTATGTGGGGAGGGGGAGGGGTGTGCACTGTATGCAGAGGCACATATGCAAACACTGCATGCACACGCAATTGTGCACTCTCACGCATCAGATAAGTCTCCTGCATGGCAGGTCTGTGGAGGGGCTGAGGGATGGTGTCTCTCTTGTGTGCGGTTGCGGGCTGTGTCCTGGCGTGGAGCTGTCCCTGGCAGCGACAGTGGGGAGGGGGGAGCAGGGGACGCGTGGCTTGCCTTGCTGAGTCTCTTTCGGAGGAGAATTTTGATGATGAGGCAATGCCACCTCATCACTTTTTTGATCTCTCCCTCCTGCTGTACTGCCGGGGCTGCTGTATCTCTCTCTCTCTAGATGCTAGCCTGTGCCCACTGCTCGCTCTATCCAAGCTGGTGGGAGGGGCTGGGTGGTTTGCTTTTTTCTTTCCTTTGGATGCAGAGAACTGGATGGAAGCACTGTCCTTCGCCCAGCCCAAAGTTATAAACAAGGCTGTTTCATAATACGCAGGGGCCAACTTGCCTTTTCAGACCAGACTGTTTGTCCCTCCCCCCCTTCCTCCCTCTAGGGAAAACCATATTTGGCTGCAGAAACCCCCAAATCAGGGCTGCCCTAGCCCTGTGCAGTCTCCTGCCAGGTTTCACCTGCAGCTGGTTAGCTGGGATGCCTTGTAATTGCCTGCACGGCTGTCCCACAAAGACCTGCTGCTAGGCCCACTTTTTTCCGACTGCAGTTTTATTGACCTCAGAAATGCTGAGTCAGGCAAAGGCGAGGGTTATGGAGAAGTCTCTCTAGAGGTTACAGAGACAGAAATCGCATGTGGCTTCCAGCTCCCTTCCTGCCCTGCTGGACCATCCTGTGTGTCAGCCCTCGCTCCCATTACCTAGCACGAGGCAGTGGGGCTGGAGGAGGCTGGTTGTGCTGACCCAGCTGCCTGGGAAATGCTGGTCTCTGGCATTTTGCCATGTTTATGAACCTCTGCAGTGGTCAGGGTGGGAACAGCTGAGTCCTGCCACCTCTCCTGCCAGCGTTTACCATCCCTGGGGGTGCAACAAAAGCCCCTATGGGTGTGGTGTCATCCATATGCTTCCCTCCAGGTTGCCATCTCCCTTCACTTTTCCTTTCTCATCGTTCCCTCCTTTAACCAGAACTTGTCAGACCAGAGCCCCCATGTCACAAATGTCAGTAGGCCATTGTCTGCGTTACAGCTGGGCCCAAGGAGAGATCAGGACTCACTGATGCTGGATGCTGTACAGGGAGGCACAGCCCCTGTTGTAAGGAGGTTGCAGTCTAGCGAGACAGGCAGAGAGAGGATGAGGTGGGCAATGGAAGCTTAGACCAGGGAGTGACTTGCTGCAGGCTGCACAGCGGGTTAGAGGAGCAGAGCCTCAATCTCGGGCCCAGCAGAGCCTCCGCCCCGTGGACAGGGCTGACTCTCAGGCTGCCCCAGACTAATGACACTGGCCGTTTAAACTTGCACTTCCCGGCTTGGTTTGCCTTCCCCATTTAGCCCACCAGCTTCCCCTTTGACCTTCTCTCAGCTGGGAGGGTGACGGAGGCAGCCTGACATCAGTCCCCCCTGAGTTTTACTTCCTAGTTCTATAGCAGCCCTGTTAAAGTGTAATTAAAAAAGAAAGAAAAACTGTTTAAAAAGGGGAAATAATTTTAATGGTTTTTTTTGTTGTAAAGCCTTTGTTTAGAAACTTAGATTCAAAGGAGTGAGCTTTTAGACTGTGTCCCCTGAATGAGACCCAGAGCTGTCCCCATTGCCCCTGAAGCTAACCTGCCAGGGGGAACTGATGTGAACTAGGGCTCTCCAACTGGTGGTCCACCGGCCTTGTGGAGGCCATGGGCTCCTGCCCAGTCGCTGCTTCCCTCAGTGCTTTTCATGCAGTGATACCACTGGGCTCCAAGCTCCCTCTCCTTCCCCTGTTTCTTGCACTCCTCTCCCTCATCCCTGCTCCCTGGGGAGGTGGTAGAGCCCCCCCTTCCCCAGGGCCTGAGGTTAATGCTGACCTTGTACACTGCTTGTGCCCTGCCTGGCTAGGTAGGATGGCTCCATGCCTGTGGGCCAGAACATCTGGCCTTGGAGGCCCAACTGGGACCCAACACAGGCGGCACGGCCATGGCAACAGCTTGGTCCACCCCACCCACTCAGAAAGGGACCCATCCCTCA
>NW_017729018.1:8630953-8635918 GCF_001723915.1 Gavialis gangeticus | reverse complement strand
GGCCGAGTTAATGGCTTGAGAGTGCTGCAGGCATGACTTCTCAACCTTGGAGAAGTTGGATAGCCCCAGTAAACAATTATGACTCCATGCTGATGTACCTTCCTTCAGATGGTAGGAATATCTTTAAGCTTACTGTATCCTGTAGTCCATAAGCAGAACTTTCTTGTGGTTACTGTGATCCTTATTAATGATTTGTATTGAGATAATAGCTAGGAACCCCAGTCTTGGGCCAGGCAGTAGTGTGTACAGCACAAAATAGAAAGGCTGGGGCTGCTGGGCCCTCCCCAGGGTAGAGCTGGTATCTGGGAAGCAGATTGCCTCTCACTAAATCGGCCGGCACTTCCCAGGGCAGCAGAAAGATATGTAGTTTGCAATAGTAAATCCAAATAATGGAATAAGGCCTTGGAAGGGGCTAAATCTTTCCACTTCAGGGGTGGCATCAGCCTCCCCTGAACACTGACCGGTCAGGAGGAGGTTATCCCAGTAAAGCAGTTGGTGTTATACTAGGCAGGGTGGCCCCCCATTTGATTCACTCTGATAGCTCCTGGATTCCCCCCCAGGCACTGGGTGGGCTGCCCCAGAGATGTGCCTCAGGTCTGACCTTCTCTGGGAAGGGCTCCGGGATGCTGCCTTACCAGATTTTGTAGCTCCTGGTCTCCCTGGATGGCTCATGCCACACTATGTGAGTTTACTAGGTGGATGCTCGTCTGTTAAGAACCGCACAGGAACCCACCAGCTTGTTTCACACAGGCTTCCAAACAGCCATTGAACGACAGCAGCTTGCTAAAAATACGGTTCCACTCCCACCCCCAGTGTCATTGCACCGAGCCACTCCAGTCCCTTCCAGGTCCATTGGTTAGCATCCAGCCAAGAGTGGGTGGAGCATCTGAGGTCGGAGGGACTCCCTGGCCCATGAATTGTAGGAGGTAGCAGGGTTTCCATCCCTGCTGGGACCTGGCAGTGCATTGGGGCACAGGATCTGAAGGCCACCGGCTGACACCCCCTTTCCTTTCTGTCCCTGCAGGCAAGACAAGCTGAAGGTTCACATGAGGAAACACACAGGTGAGAAACCGTACCTGTGCCAGCAGTGTGGGGCCGCTTTTGCTCACAACTACGACTTGAAGAACCACATGCGTGTTCACACTGGCTTGCGGCCCTACCAGTGCGACAGTTGCTTCAAGACTTTCGTCCGATCTGACCACTTGCACAGGCACCTTAAAAAAGATGGTTGCAATGGTATCCCATCCAGAAGGGGACGGAAGCCCCGGGTGAGAGATGTTGGCGGCTTGGCCGCCTCTACAGGGAACCCCGAAGACGGAAGCTTTCAAGGTGATGGCGAGAATCAAGAGTCAGAGGACACCACGCAGAGAAACAGCCCAGAGCAGCACTTTGAAGATAGCCCTAACGATGAAGCATCAGGAAGTTTGAATGTAGCAGGGGGGTCATCTGAGGGTAACAACATTCAAGGACTCTCCTAAACCAAAAAAAAAAGGTGTCACAAAATCTAGTTAGTACTTTCCTCCAATTTCTCTTCAAAGATGTTTCTCTCCCTTTTTAAAACAAAATGAGATATATATATCTATAGATATAGGTATAGATATATATAGATATCTATATATATATATCTATATATATATGTGTGTGTGTGTAACGTTTCCAATCTTCTCATCATAGCCAGGCTTCCTTTGGGAAGCTTTTCTAGCCAAGGGCCTTTTCTTTGAAGGCAGATTCTTAGGAAGTTTGGGTTAAGGGTGGCAAGATGGGTCTGTAACATGGAAAGAAGCTTCCATGTAAATCCAAAGCTTTATTTTGTGTCCAGACACACTTAAAACAAATTCTGAGATGCATCTCTTTAAAAAAAAGAAATGATGGAAAAATGCTAAGAGCTGAATGAACTTTCCTGGGCAGTTGATACTTTTGGTGCCTCTGTTTGGCTGGACTGGGAAAAATCAAGCTTAGATTTTTTTGCTTCTTCTGTTTTGGAAAGATAAAGCTCCCGATGCCCGAGATGCTCATCGTAGGGTATCTGATACGTCCCAGGGGTTTGGGTCTTTCCTTCCCTGATGCTGAGTAAATTGAGGTAGCTTTGGCAAAATCGCCCTTCAGAGCAGCCCCAGTGCAATTATATTCACTTGCTATTTGTGTTAATGGAGGAGGTGGGGATTAGGGATATTTTACACATTGATTTAAAAATGTTTATGCCATGTGTGTAGACAGACAAAATTCTGCTCCAGACATCATGCTTGCAATGTCTACAGGGAAAACCAGGGTCCTTCCTATAAGTTTAGTACTTGTCCCTGACTGGGAGTAGGTTGTAATCCTGGCTCTGCTCTCACATCCCTTTGTGATGTCAGGCAAAGCCACTTTTCCATGGGTCTCAGCTGCCTCAGTTGTAAAAATGAGGCTAATGCTGTTTGTCCACATTTGCAAAGTGCTTTGAGATCTAGGGAGTCCACATCATGAGGGGAAGACTTAACTCTTCTCCTTCCAAGGCAGATGAGAAACAAACCTGTGCACTCTGCAAGGGAACTGCATGAGATTCTCTTGGACAAGACAGTGGTTTTCAACCGGGGTGCTGCTATTCCCCATCGAGGTGCCAGGATGCAGGTACTGCCACCATGGTAACAGCCACGAACATACTTCTGCTGCATTAGGGCTCTGATCAGCTTAAAGCAGGCAGGAGCTGGCTTTGCCATAGCCCACCTGTGTGCCTTTCTTTCCAGGCAGAGCATTGGGGCTGCTGGACCAAGAAGGGCTGCACAGCATGAGGCAGCTCCTGCCTGCTTTAGGGTGATCAAAGCCCTAATTCAGGAGTGCGCTCATGTGCCACAGCCCTTCCTGGACTGGCTGTGCAGCAGGTGTAGGCCAGCTTTATCTGGAGATAGCAACACCCAGTTGAGAAGCTCTGAAGTAGGTTGAGCAGCAATGACAGTGGTTCTCAACCAGGGGTGCCACCACCTTCCAGAAAGCGGTGCAGGAGGGCCGTGGCTCTGAAAAGGTTGAGAACCACTGCCTTAAGAAGTGGTGGCCTCGTCTGCTCAGGTGGCACTTTTCCTGAGAACGCTTGACGTGCCTGGTGAGCAGTACATATATACATCCTGTCCCCCACCTCAGAGATGGCTGTATTTCAGCCGGTACTATGTGGTTGTAGATTGTAATATGGTATAGCACTAAAAGTCTTATGTGAGTATTAGATGTCAGTAGAAAGAGAACCTTGTGGCAACAAAACTAACTCCTCCTTGCATATTGATAACCCTGAGTGGGACAGGGAATATGAGAAAGCAACAAAAATTCCAGACAGTCTCTGTTTCAGGGATGAGTTAGCAACACCTGCTTTATTTTGTAGTGCCTGGCTCTGTGATGACAAACTCTAGGCATAGTAGAGCCAAGAGCTGTTCCATTGCACCTGGGACATCCTGACTTTCCCTTTCGCGACAGCACTTACTTTCTCTTCCCTGTTTATTCATACTCTACTCCCAAATCCCAACTCCAGTCATGAAGCTATGGTCATCTCTAGGATAGGGCCTTTGAGGCTCACAGGCACCCAGTGATTACTGGGGTGGCTTTTTAACCTCAGCCTTCAGCCTTCCTGAGTAGCTGCTGCATGGCCTAGTGACATTCCTTAGCACTTGCTACATTGCACCTTTCAGCCCAGGATCTCAAAGCACTCGGTTCCAAGATTATTTAAGTCAAAAGAATTTCTTGGGTGAGGATCATCTCGGAGATTTTAGGAATGAGAGTGATGGTGTCAAAGCACACCCTAAAAAGGAGCTAGAAATGAGAGCTGTCCTACAAAGGTTATTTAGGATTTCCCTTAAAGCTTCGTGGAATCATTATGGGGAGAGAATTGGTAGGGCTAGAAATAAAAGTCTGCTGAAGCTGCTACCCCTTTAAGGCTTAGGGGCTTTGGAAACGTATCTCCTACGAGCACCTTGTGCTGGGTCATCACACACCCTGACTTCTGGGGTACGTAGTTCTGGTCCATCAGACGGGCACCAAAGTATTCACTGTCCAGCAGAGGCAGGGACTGTTATATATTTGAATTGGTGGTGCTGAAAGCCTAGCGCAGAGGATACCAATGGAACAAAGGTGCTGGCTGTGCCACGGGGGAGAAGAAGCAGGCTGCGGGCCCACCTGCCCTCTGCTTAATGCAACACGTAGCAGGTTCCTTCAGCATCACCCAGCGCCCTGTTTCAGTGCCAAACAGACTTGGAAGTGACCTGTCTGGGAGATCTTTATGATCGCAGGCCAGCGACTCCTTGAGATAAAGAGGGTCAGCCCCTGTTCTGCCTAACAAAGGCCCCTTCCCAGCTCTCAGACAGCACTGAAAGAGCGGAAAGCAACTAGAAAATTACACGCACAGCTGGGCTGAAAGAGGAAAGAGGCAGGGGTTGCTTTCAGCTTCTCCAGCATGTAGGATCTTGTCCCAATGTAGCTCTTTGGCTTGGGGGGTGATGTTTTACCAGTCGAGCTACGCTGGGGCAGTCCCTCGTGCGGTCTCAGTCTGAGCCATGTAAAGGTCATTGTACTGTCACATGCAGGAAGGAGAGTCGCTATGCCGGTGTAAACACCTTTGCCCCAGTTCACCAAGCTACCGTGTAGGGCTTGAGGGTTGTCACTAGCAGTCCTGGCTCCGTGATCTAAAATATCTCTCAGGGGTCACTCCCCAGCCTGTTCCCCAGCTCTCTAGCGAGACAAGTTCATGCATATAGAGACAAGTAGACGGGTGGGTACACAGCACACCCCGCTCCAGGTTAGGAGAGGACAGATAAGGCACCTTTCAGCCATTCACCTGATTTTTAAATGCACAGTGTAAAATGAAAAGAGATTCTAGTCCTTTAATTTTAAAAGCACTTTTTAGATTCTTTTTTGTTTCTTTCTTGATTTCCAAGTGAGAGCAGGTTTGGCTGAATGTAATTGGAGCGGGAGTGAGATGGGCGTGTGAGGGGGGAGGGGGCGTGTGGT
>NW_017729018.1:8630420-8630901 GCF_001723915.1 Gavialis gangeticus | reverse complement strand
CGGGGGGGGGAGCTGGATGTTTATTTAATGCAGAAAAAGCAATAAAAATAAAAAACCATTATAAAAAAATATAAAAAAAACAAAGAAGTCTTAGCACTTTGCGATGGAACGGGTACTTTGAGATCACTTTATCTTAATTTAAAAAAAAAGCAAAAGCAAAACATGTTTACAAGTCAAAACCAACTTCTACGGAAAGAAATTATTATTAAAAAAAAAATTCCTAAATTTATTTTTGTAAGAAAAAAATGTGTATATAGATATAAAAAAAAAGAAAAATCAATTTCCCTAGGCAGAACCCAACGTATCTATCACAGAGTAATAAACCCAGAAGACCCACCATGTGAGGAATGATGCTAATTAGGTTCTGTGACATGACGTGAAAACAAACCCCTCAGAAGTGATTGCACTTCACAAAACAGAAGCTTGAATTTTAGGCAGGAATCATGGTTTCTTCTTTTATGTATTGTTTATTCCCCCCCCC
>NW_017729018.1:8629291-8630410 GCF_001723915.1 Gavialis gangeticus | reverse complement strand
TTTCCCCCCCCCCCCCCCCCCCCCTTTTTTTTTTGTTTCTTAAATGTCTTATAGCCAGTGCTAGCCCAGATGTCTCTCCCATCTCCCCCACGCCCGTCCCCTGGGAACATCTTAGTTCATGCAGTTTTAGGTAGAAAGAAGACTGCTAAGCTGACCGACAATGCTGTTTATCAGGAGAAAAGCGCCCTGGGATGGTAGGTGCCCTCGTGCTTGTCTTCAGTTGATTTCTGAGGGTCGGCAGAGGAGTATATGCAGCCCCTGTGTACATAGCTTCAAGCTTTACTAATTTAACATTCCCCAGCTCTGCCTGTTGCCATATAAATATCAGCCAGTGCCACCCCACTGTTTGGACAGCAGTCAGTGCAAAGGGAGGCATTCAGGTTTGAAATCTATTTGCCGATGGCTAATGTGAGACTTTAGGATCAGGGCTTAAAGATGATAATGTGCAGAAACTGCCTCCCCTAACTCCCCCTGGAGCCAGGATCAGATTTGAGAGATGGAAGGAGGGCAGGAGAGAGATTGCCTTTCAAATTAAATCAAGAGAAATTGGAGTAGTCCAAAAAAGAAATGGAAATAAATACATTGTTGATTCTTTTCACCCACCATTTGGCCAGACCTTTGCCCAGATCTCAGCATGGGATCTCCATCTTCCTAGCGTTTGAAATGAAAACTTGTTGGGAATAGTGCAGAGGGTGGTTCCTTCCTCCCTGTCGAAAGTTGCATTAATACCGCTCTCCCCTCCCAAATTGTGTCCCATGCAAAGAGGGTGGTGAGAGGCGGGGGACTATCCCATGTCCTGGGCACTAGATGGACAAGGCAAGCCACCTCTTCCAGGGATGAACCTCTGCTTAGCACTGGCTAACTCTTGCATATGCAAAAACTAGTGTGGACTTGTAAATAGACAGTTACTTGAGGTTCTTTATTGTAATCAAAAGTTGTGGTATCTCTTTTCTAGGTTGTGTTTCCCCTCTCTCTCCCCTGCTTTTAAAGCTTGTGTTTCTCTCCACACCTCCTTCTGCCATTTGAAAAAAAACAAACAAACCCGAAAATCTCTCTTTTCCTTCCGCAACGTGAACAGCAAAAAAAAAAAAAAAAAAAAAAAAAAAAAATAAAAAAAAA
>NW_017729018.1:8624792-8629257 GCF_001723915.1 Gavialis gangeticus | reverse complement strand
AAAAGAAAAATTACAAAAAAATTAGTCTCAGGATTCCTACTGGGGGGAGAGAGAGAGAGAGAGAGAGAGAGTGAGCGAGCAAGCAAGCAAGAAAGAGTCACCCACACACACATGCCCCTTAGATCTATGCTAGAGGGTACCTGCCTGCTTCTTTACAATGACAGCCTGCCCTGTTTCACCCTGAGATCTCTTTTTTGGAGTTCTTTTCCTCTAAGAAGCAGCATGCAGAGATGGGACTGTTTTGAATGGGGCAGGGCTGAATTTGGTCCCCTTCTGTGTGAAATCTTTCCAGCAAGGAAAGATAAGGCCCGAATTGAAACCCCAGATCCAGGGTCATATTTCCAGTGACAGCAGGCGCGTGGTTTAATGAGTGTTCCCCCTGCAGAGCTGCACTCTGAGCTGCCCTTTTGGGGATTTAACTCTGCTAAGGGGAAGGATCCAGAGTCCTGGCCTGGGGTTTGCATTTGGCTCTGTCTCTGCTATGGCAGAGCGTGGAGCTCCACTACTCCCTTGCTCTGGGTCTAAGCTGACCTGAAAAGAGGGCGGGGGTCCTCTCTCACTCTAACCCTCACCTCTTCTCCCCATCCTCATTGTTTGCAGTGATGGGCTTGGGAGCAGGTCAGCCATGGTTTATTCTGAACAGAGATACCACACCTTGTTTGTGATATGAAATGCTTTGACCTTTATTAGAGATCTGGGGATCTGATGCGTGAGCTTTGAGTGGCGCTAGATTCATGCATCAACATGGCAACACTTTAGCACAAGCCTTGATAAGTTTGCACTAAACAAAAAAAATCCAACCAACCAACCAACAAATGATTCTTATCCCTTCTCCCTATAGGGAGACTAGGAGCTCCGAGTATGTTTTGCCTTAACCTTATGACTTGTCTTACTCTGTGTAACAACCAACGATGGAAATAATAGTGCATGCAAAAACTCCCCAATCGTATACTGTATATAAGTATTGATTTTTATTGTTATTATTATTATTATTACTTTTTAATTCAGGTTGTGATAAAGTGTTGCCAAAGATACTGCTGAATTACATTTCAGGAAAAAAACAACAAAAAAAAGTAACTCATAAAAAAACAACCAACAACAAAAAACAGCAATTTTTTTATTACTGCCTGTTTTGATTTCTTGGTACAAAAGAAAAATGTAATTTCAGTAATGGTAAAACTGTGTTTGTTTGCATATGTGTGTCTCAGACAGTGGTTCCCTCTAGGCAGGGGGACTGGGGCCTTCTTCCAGGCTTCTGGAAGAGGACTAAACCCTTAACTGATCAGAGATTGGGATTTCCTCTGAAGCATTTGAGCTAGCTCAGGCTTTTCGGACTTGTCAAACGTCCTTGCTATGGGAAGAGAAGGGCATGGCCTGGCTGTGGGCTTGATTGTGTTCCCACATTGGCATCAGTGGGGAGAAAGTCTCACCGTTATGGAATCAAAATTGGGCCTTTGGGTTTCAACACTAAGAGATCTTGGGAGCCAGCCCACCCTGGCACTGTGGGAAGCAGAGGAAGCCTTCTCAGATGCTTGTGACTCAATAGATCCCCCCCATCTAGAGGGAAAACCGCCCGGACACACGTGCCGCACCGTGTCTACCACCTTGGCGGAGCACAGAGAAGCCACTCCTGCTTGCATTCTTCCTCTAGGAGACGGCAGGACTCCTCTCCGCCGTGTGCACTGAGGGCCTGTCAAGCTGGCCGCCTCACAATTGGGAGACTTGTTGGAAGCTGTTCTCTCCTCTTTCTACCCCACTCCCCAAATGCAGCTAGTGAATGTAACCCGTGGACATGGCCAAGGGCTGAGGACAGAGGGCAGAGAGGTGGGGAGGGCCAGCTGGCCGCCTGGGGAGAGTCTGCTGGCATCCGGCTTAACAGGGACACGAGCAGAACCGTGAGTTCCCACGACTTCTTCAGTGAATACCAAAGTATACTCCACCCTCACCGCAGAGCTCCCAAGGGGCAGGGGGTGGGGGACAGGTGGGAAGCTCTCTGATGGGATCTGCTTTGATCTTAAATCAAACACTTTCCCATCAGAGTGAGCTGTAAGGGATTCACTTCTCTATTGGCACAGACTAAACGCCCTTGGCCCTCCCCAGCGCAGGGAGATGCAGGCCAAGGGCAGTAGCTTCCTAACGTGAGCGTGGGGTGTATTTTCCTCTCCATTGTCATGCTGTAACCATGCCTCATGTATGTCGGTTTATTTCTTCTGTCCCCTTCCCCTTTTCTCTGATCTCCTTTCAAAGATGCTGCATCTCCCCCAGACCCACCACCCCCAGCAACGTGCCCCTCAGCTGCAGCCGGACTTCAAGGCTTTGCTAGCAGACACCGACCCTGGTGGAGCTTCCAGCTCCTCCGCTGGGGTAGGACACTGCTCTCTCCATTCCAGATAGGTTTGGGGAGGAGGAAACTTCAGGGCACAATGCAGATCCCATCTGTCCTAAGGTCCATGCAGCCGGTGGTGCAGGAAGCTGTCTAGCTGCAGGCAGGTCCTTGCCCCTCCAACCCTGAGTCAGGTCCAGCACCTAAACGTAACAGAAGCAGACCTGCTTCCCCCACCCCCTGTCCCCCACAAGCCTTAAGCGAGCCCAGATGGTGCGGCAGGGATGCAGCATCTTGGAAGGCAGCAGATGGATTCTTTGCACTAACTAGCCCCATTTGCTTTGATGGGAAACTGTCCTGTTGCACACATGAGCTGAGAGCAGGCCAGGGGCTGTTTCTAAGAGGAGCCCAGGTGCAGTGACAGGTGAGGATGGGAGAGAGAAAGTCACAGGCTCAGCCATTCCTCTTGGTGATGCCAGGCAGGAGAGAGGCAGACTTGTCTCTCCTGCAAGCAAAGGGCTCCTTTCTTTTTTCCTTTAGTGTCTGATGATGTTTAACAATGCGAGTGGTTTGTTTTTTTCTCCCTTTCTCCTCCCCTCCCCCCCAATCCCCGCCTCCTCTTCAAAAGTTCTTGATAGTTACACCTGATGGGTCTGGGGAGCCCAGGCCCCAGCACGGGGGGAGGGCTGGGAACACATCTGGTAACACCGTTCCCAACTTTGTGGTGGGCTGGAACCAGAACAAGAGTCCAGCTGTGAAGCAGGGGCTGGGGAGCAAACACAGATACTCACTGGTGATCTCTTTGCAGTGCAGTCAGGTTGTCCATCGGTCAGTGCCAGGCGGTCAGTGCCAGGCGGCATCCCCGAGTGGGTGTTTCTGTCCTGTGAGAGGCAGGTGAAAGGCTCAGAACAGTCCCTTCAAATGTCCCAATCTCAGAAAACACCCACCCCACCCTAGACCATTCATTCAGGGTGCTCAGTGGCTGTCTTCGTGAAACCCCACCCTCCCACCACCCGCCCTCAGGGGAGCAAGGCCAAAGCCCAGCTTCTCTCTTTTTCTCTCTCTCTCTCCCTCTCCCGAAATGCCAGTGTGACGAGCGTTCAGGAGGCCTGATTCGACTATTTAAAACATATATATATATATATATATGTATGTGTATATATATATATATTTATATTTTCAATTTATTATGAAAGTTTTATTTAAATAAAGAGGAACACTTTTTAAAGAGCAGTTAGTGAGTTGTCACAAGATTTAGCTTCCTTAACTGGGGACCCAGGCTTGTCACATTTGTATGGCCTGGGACGAGTAACAAGATGCTGCATTAAAGTTATGTTTTCTAAAATTACATATATATATGTGTGTGTGTGTATGTGTGTGTGTATATACACACACACACACACACACACACACACTGAGATTAAACTTTATTTTGGGGTAGGTGGATCTAAAACTCTCCTCTCACCTTTCCCCAGAAACGAACTGATCCGATGTCAGAAGGAAGAGAGAATATATATATATTAAAAAAAAAAAAAAGATGGGGCCACATTTTCTGCGTCTTTATATATAATCTATTTTAAAAAAAACCAAAAAAATGACAAATTCTATATATAAAGCACTCTCGAGTTTCATCAGTTTTATGTGTAAACTACTTTTTGTGGTATCTGGGTAATGAGTGAGGTGAGACAAGCACAGAAAAGACATTCCATAGATTGTAACTTTGATAGTTCTTTATAAAGTGTGGGAGACGAGACAAAAAAAAAATAATAAAAAATGCACTTTTTGGGGGCTTTAAAAAAATAAACTATATATTAAAAAAAATAAATGCAACAGCTTTGTCCTTCTTGTATATAAGAACCACTTAAAAAAAAAGGTAATCTAATAATCCAGTCATTAATAATTTGGGAGTTGTTTTGTTTTGTTTAAATCTCTTTTTTCCCCCTTCCCTCCTCCTAAATTCAAAGAGAATTTAAAATAAATCAAAATCACTGGTGTCTTGATGGGCCTGAGACATTAGGAGGTGAGAGAGGGAGTCTGTGGGGTTGCAGGGGCAGGACACAGAGCCAAGTGGGGCAGGAGCGCCTTGCTCAGCCACCCCACCTGCCCTGGGGGGAGGGAGGGTTCCCAGCCTGCTCCAGCCTC
>NW_017729018.1:8617987-8619792 GCF_001723915.1 Gavialis gangeticus | reverse complement strand
GTTGCAGGGAACCGGTCCTGTCCCTGCTCTGCCCTGTCTGAGCTGCTGCTGGGTCCCCTTGGTGCCACCATGTCCTGCCCCATCTTGTCTGGCTGAGTGGATGTTCAGGGCTCATAGGATCCATTGCAAGCCTGTGTCTCTTTCCCGTGGGAGGCGTTCACCCACTCACAGGGACTAGCCTTGCAAAGCAATTCCAGAGAGGAAGCCCTAAGACCAATTTCTCTCTCCACCCCATGAAGGGGAGTGTGGGGAGATTTAGCCAGTTGTTCCTCAGGAGCTTTTAAGTTCACCCATTTCCCTTTGCCCCATCCCATGCCTTTGTGGTGTTTTCTCTCATGGCTGTGGTGGGGTTGGAGAAATGGGGGTGGACGCATTGCTGGCTCAGAACGCACGTCTCTTCCCCCTTCCAGCTCTGAGTCAGGACATGGGGTAGGATTGAGGCCAGCAACCAGGGGGACAGGCATGTTTCTGTCCACAATCCTGAGCTCCTCCAGTGAGGCCATTCCTGTCTGTTGCCTGCATCCTCCTTCTCTAGTGCCCTGCGCTCTGACTAACCCCTCTTCCGAGGCAGCTGGACTCTTGCAGACATGGAGAGCCTGGGCACGTGTGCCCAGCTTCCCCTCAGCCAGCTGTGTAGGTCTCTCTCTGCCCGGCCTCATGGATGTGAGGGACCTGGGTCTATCTGCCACAACCAGGACAAGTCATAGCTGCCCAACCCCAGCCAGGTGCAGGCCTGCCTGCCCCGACAGCTGAGCACTGGGGGCCAACAGTGGGTGCCTAACTCTTGAAAACTAAGCCCCAAGTCTGTGAGGCAAACCCCACATCTGGCTGAAAGCCTCTGGTGCTAGGCTGGCTGGCCCTGCTGAGGACCCACTGACTGTCGAGTCCCAATTGCCTCCAGTTGCCCTGGGTCGGTGCTTGGAAGCCACTTGGGATCAGTCTGCTGTTGACTGGTAGCAACAGTTTTTCCTGCTCTTTTTTCCCCCCTGCTCTTTTTCCTGTCTGCTTTGTGCCCATTCTTTTTTTTCCCCCCACTTTTTTCCCAGCTTTTCCCCCCACTCATTTCCTGCTTTTTTTCCCCGCCCCTTCCCCCCCACTTTTTTCCCTGCTTTTTCCCCTGCTCTTTCCCTCCTGCTCATTTCCCGCTCTTTTTTCCCATTCTTTTCCCCATGGTTTTTTCCCCGCTCTTTCCCCCTGCTTTTTTTCCCCGCTCTTTTTTTCCACTCTTCCCCTTGCTCGTTTCCCACTCTTTTTTCCCTGCCCTTTCTCCCCTGCTTTTTTTCCCACACTTTCCCCCACCTTGCTTTTTCCTGCTTTTTTCCTGCCCTTCCCCCTGTTTTTCCCCCACTTTTTCCCCCTGCTTGTTTCCCGCTCTTTTTATCCCCACCCTCCCCAACTCTGTTTTTTCCTGCTTTTTCCCCCTCCTGTTTCCCATTCTTTTTTCCCGCCCTTTTCCTTGCTTTTTTCCCACTGTTTTTTCCCGCTCTTTCCCCCTACTCATTTCCCACTCTTTTTCTTTCTCTCTTTTCCCCCTGCTTTTTCCCCGCTCTTTTCCCCTACTCATTTCCTGCTCTTTTTTCCCCACCCTTCCCCCCTGCTTTTTTTCCCGCTCTTTTTTCCCGCCCTTGTCCCGCTTTTTTTCCCGCTCTTTCCCCCTGCTCATTTCCCACTCTGTTTTCCCGCTCTTTCCCCCTGCTCATTTCCTGCCCTTTTCCCCCTGCTTTTTTTTCCCGCTCTTTTTTCCCACCCTTTCCCCCTTTTTTCCTGCTCTTCCCCCCCCCCCCCCCTTTTTTCCCCCCTTTTTT
>NW_017729018.1:8601196-8617131 GCF_001723915.1 Gavialis gangeticus | reverse complement strand
TTTCCCCGCTCTTTTTTCCCACTCTTTTACCTCAGAGGGCATCGAGCTCAGCCCTGCCAGGCACAGGGCTCTTTGCTGGGGACAGGGGAATCAGAAGAGGGCATTTGGGAGCCAGTTGCTCTCCCACTGTCCCACATCAATGACTTCCTGACCAAGTGGTGGCACTTAGAGCAGGATCTGGCCCTTAGCAGAGAGAGGCCGTATCCTCTGACATAAGCAGGGAAGGCACCGAGCGGAGCAGGACAGGGGCTGGGGGTAGCGACCAAACCACTCACAACAGCCTGCATCTGAATATTGGTCCCATCTTCACTGCACAGACCAAGGGTTAAACTCTGCTTGGCCCCCACTGGGCTCTGCCGGCACTGGCAAGCCCAAAGGCAATCTCCAGCCTGGGCAGGGGGAGCTCAAGCGTCTCTCAAAGGATTGTCCCGATCCCGGCTGGGCAGAGTCTATCAGGGATAGAGACCATTTGGCCCATTGCCCCTCTTGAACCAGCCCCATCCTGCCCTGTGCAAACTACTGGGTGATGGCCTCACTATTTTAGCAGTCACCACCCCCGTAGCCGCAGTTGCTTTCAGCCCACAGCAGTGAAGACTCCCAAAGGATACTGCAGCTTCTGCTAAGGGCCATGAGTAGGATCCTGCAGTCCTTCCTCAGGCAAAATGACCACTGAAGTCAGGTCATAGGAGCGGAGGAGGCCAGCAGGAGCTGGGGACAGTATGGGTGTGGGTGCATGATGGCGCCAGCTGGAGGACAGATTGGCATTGCTTTGCCACTCCTTTGCTCACCTGTGCCCCCCTTCTGGGATCAGCGACCGTCTTGCTGCAGCTCTGAGAAGAGTTCCTTTCTCAAGGTTCCTTCTGCTGGGCTCAATCCTGTGTGCTTAGTTCTGAAAAAGGCCCAGCTTCCTGCCCCCAAACCTTCCTCTCCCCTTTAAAACCTCCCCTAAAATAATAAAGGGACCTGGCTAACTGTGTGTGACAGGGTGTTACAGGCTCTGAGCACACAGTCTGTCTGGAAAAGGAAATCCTGACCAGCTCTTCTCCTTCTGCTGCAAGCTACCCCTGGGAGCACGGCCTCTTGTTCCCTGCAAAGCAACCGCCTCTTGCAAAGGGACCCTCTTCATAGCGTAGGACTCCCTGTCAGCAGGCCTTGGGCTTCTTCGGGGGTGATTCATGCACAGGCTCAATGCTGCCGAGGGCAAAGCAAAAGACCCAGCATCCCCTATGCAGCCGGCTCCTTCCCGGCAGCAGAGAACAGCTCCCCGCACCAAACCTTGCCAGTCCCATCACCCTGCTCTGAGTTATCCTGAGGTCCCAGCTTTTTTTTGCTTTTTTTTTGCTGGGAGTAAAGGGTGGGGCAGGAATCCTGTATCTTACTACATAGTCCTTGCTCCTTTTCTAATCAACTAGTACCAGGTATTCAGGGCTCCTGCTGACACTTAATGGAGGCAGGCTGGAGAGAAGGGCTGTTTTGCTCTGGAGGCCTGGGGTTTATCTTTCACTATTCTTCTTCTTTTTTTTTTTTTTTTTACTGCGGGGTGTTCAGGGCCTGTGGGGAAGGGGTCCTGACATGAATTTCAGGCTTGCACAGGAACCGTTTCCTCCCCGGTATAAGAACAGCCCATTTCAAACGCTGCACTTGATTATTTTCTACTCTTGGGCAGGTTTGGTTGTTTGACTAAAATCCAATCCATTGTACGTTCCTTTCCATCTATTGTACTGTAATAGAGACCTGTTCATTTTTGCACTAATAGATTGTTTTTTTTCTCTCTGACTCCTGGCATCCACTGCTTTTACTCGTATCCTGGTCTCATTCCTGGCTGGCCCCGTGGCCCAGGAGTCGTCGCCCCCTGCTGGCGGAGTCGTTGCTAGCACCAGGCTGCCTGGGGGGCTCCTCTGCCCCAGCACTTGTCATGCTGGGGGTGCTTCCCACTCCCCCCCCCCATGGCTGGTGCTCCTGTGGGGCCTCCTTCTGCCAGCTGCTTGCTCCCACACCAGTGCCTGCTGGGAGAGACTGGAACTGAGAAGCCCTAAAGTCCTGCCTCCCTCTCAGCTACTCCCCATTTTGCAATCTCCCCCACGCTGCTGGGACTTGTAGTGCCCTGTTGGGGCAGCTTGGTCATGATGGCTCCTGCATCTGCTTCTGCACTCCAGTGCAGCGCTGGCTGCCAGCCACTTTCCATCGGGGACCCAGGGCTGCAGTGAGCCCCAACCCTGCCAGCTGCGCTGCTGTCCTGCCATCAGGGGACTCTACAGCGGGTGCAGGAACCCAGCCAGGGCAGGGGCTGTTTGGCTACAACACGCTACGTGTTGGGTGGGCTCTAGGGCACACCCAGGCCCTCAGTGCATGTGCACCTCTGCCGTGCAGGGGAACTTCCCACAACTAGCACCAACATGGCCTGCCCAGCTGGATTGGCTACTGATTGATCTGAGAGTCTGAGCCCTTTTCCAGACACTCGATGGAACAGATGAGGACACTGGGCTTTGCCTGAAGGACCAGCATCCCTCTGATCTTTTCCAGAGGCAGTATGGGGGTACTGGCCTGGCATGCCAGACACTTCTTGCACACCCTTAGGTAACCCAGGTCCTTGGAAATATATAGGTGTGCAACTCTCCTGGAAATGCTCTTGAGCATCCAGTCCTTCATCCCAGGCCTTTTAAATGGGGGTGGAAGGAGGGTGGGGGTGTTGTAGGTTGCTCAGTGTGGGGTCCTCAGATGCTCTGGAAGTGGGGGCCAGGGAAGTATCTCAGCTACTTGCCATAGGCCTGGATGGAGTCTGTGTCCTGTACTGTGCCTCAGTTTCTCTTTTTGTTAAATGAAGCAGAGTCTTCCCTGCCCCCTGCCTGTATTTATTTCTTGGCATGGCTGGCAGGCAGGCAGTGCAGCTCATTATCATTAGAGGCCCTTTCACTGGGAGAGACAGGCTGGAGGCGCAGTGGCCATCCCCAGCCAGTGGATCTGCTCCTTCTGGGGTACAAGTACAAGCAGCACTGATTCCTGCAGAGGCCAGCTGGGCCCCCTGGAGAAAGGGGCAACTACCCTAGAGCCACTTGCTCTCACACCAGGCTCGACGTTGCCTCTTTGTGGAGGGAAGCAGAGCAACCCCCCCAAAGGCCAGTCCCCAGCACTGCACCACTGCTTTGGCCCGGTGGGTTGAACTGTGCGCCCACACCCCCAGCCTTTCCCTTGTGCCCCTGCTCTTGATTATTCATTAAAGGCTAGATGGCACGCTGAGGCCCATCTTTGCTTATTGTCTTAAAGGAGCTTTCCTGCCTCTCAGCATCCTAAGCCTCTTGCCTTTGCTGCTGCAAAGTGTGATTTGAGGCTGCTGATGCCTGGATAGCAATACAAGGAATGATTGTAATCCGTGTTTTGCACAGATTACTGCCTGGGAGGCTCCTAATGCCATGCCTGCAGCCTGCTGAGGCATGGGGCTGGCACTGCCGCTTAGTGCAGCACAACCTGTCACCCAGCGGGAACCAGGAAGCATATGGCAGCGACTTAAAAGAGTCACCATGCCAGGACTCGGCCTCACTGCACACCTTGTGGTAGAGGAGGCATCGGAAAAAAACATAGGGGAGCCCCTATATAGAGGCTGGGTGGTGCAAAGGGGGCCAGGCTTAGCGAGCTGTCAAACCTCACTGGGCCAGAAAGAGGGCAGGCGTTGCCCCATCCTAAGGATGTGGGCACTAAGGTGCATGAAGGAGCAGTGATCTGTTGGGGTCAAAAATAAAGCCAGTTGCAGAAACAAGAGCAAGAACCAGGAGTGCTAGCTGGCATGCCTGTGCACTCACCATTACACCATATTCCCTACCCATCTGGAGTGAAGCCAGCGTCCTGCCCCACTACTGGCCCTGCTGTAAGCCCTCTCCCACACTCCCTCTATACCTTGGAGGCAGCGGGCAGGGTCCCAACCTGTCCAGAAGGGAATCTGTCACCCACACAGCCCCACTGAACAAGCAGAGGAGCCAGCTCCACTGAGGGCTGGCAAAGAAAGCATCCTGGGCTGTGACAGGCAAGTGGGATCATGAGAACTGCATTTAATCCCCTGCCCCAGGCACTGGGCCTTTGTGACCCCCAAAAGGAGGTCGATTTGCTTCTGTCCACAGCTGGACAGGAGCCAACAGAGCTTGTGCACTGAACCGTGCAATAGCCATGCTGAACTATAAACGCTCCACAGTGAAGACGGTTTAGGCCATATCAGTGGGGACTGTGACTGCTTGGGCTCTCCCCAACCTTTAGTTTCAGCTCCAGAAGACATCTGCCTTTCAGCTGAGGACCAACAATGAGGCCAGAAAATGCCTCCCCTGTTTCTGTGGTTTAAGAGCCCCCCACAGGTAATTGCTCAAACCCATGACACCCTGGCAGTCTCCCATCTAAGCACCTAGCCAGGCTGAGCACCGCTTAGCTTGGAAGGCAAGCAAGGTCAGGTATCATCAGTCTAGGAAAACAAGAGGGTCGATGTGAATCACTAATAAGCTGCCACACCCACATGGATGTAGTAATCGAACACCACCCTGGTGGAGATTCAAGGTGTAAGGTACCCTCCTGCATAGGGGAAGGCCAGTCTATAAGTCTGCCACGAAGACTGGTGCCCTGGGGCTGGACATTACACACCAGGGACGCCAGCACCACACAGCTTCATTTGCTCTGCTCTTCAGCTGGGGAAGTAGACTCAGCCAAGAGCCCAAAGCACAGCACTGGCGATGCCAAGCATTTGTCCCTGGCCCCCCAAGCCTCCTGTCTACAGTCAACCCTCCCTGCAGCCCAGCTCGTTCTTTAGTGCTCTGCCGCTGAGCTCGAGGTGGTTTGAAGTCACCCCAGCCAGCCCTGGGTATCGTATGCCTGCTCTGCCAGCTCCACACAGACCTGGAGAGCCCAGGATTTAGCCCGGGTGTCTTGGACAGCATGCACGCTGCAGAACCGGTTACATTTTGTCAGCAGGGCACAAGTAGCAGCACTATGGGAGGAGGGCTGCGGTCCATGGTTTCTTGCCACTGCCTAGGTGGGGACTGGTGCCAGTAAAACCCAGGCTGGGAAGGGAACTGCCATAGCACAAATTGTCACTGCCTGGGATGGGGCTGGGGCTGAGTGGTTCCTGCTAACATAATAGGAGAAGCGAGTAAGCAAAAAAGAGAAGGGGCATAGCAAAATAAGTGAGCTTGAGCAACAGGCCTGCTCCCCACACCTCCCGCCCTTACCTGCCACATCTAACCCCTCTTCAAGAAGGAGCCTTTTTGTCAGACTGGGGGCTCCAGGAACATAACTATCCCCTACTCAAACCTCCTGTGCCTGTAGCCAGCTATGCTGCCAAACAAGGGCACAGGAAGGTCTCAGGAAGCAGCCATCATCCTCCATCCCAGAGCTGGCTGCTTTTCACGGATGGGTGAAGGAACCTGGGTTCCTCCAAACAACGTATAATTCAAGATGTTATGGCTACTATTGTTGGTACTATGTGTTCTGATAACACCAAGTAAAACCCTTTTTAAAAGGAAGATCAATAACCTATGGGAGTAAGAATTAATGACCCATAACACCACGGCTGAACGTGGCACCAGGAGAACCAGACACGGCCCCTGCTCTTGACAGAGCTGTCAGAAAGAGGTGGATGAGGACAGGGAGGGCCAAGGGACCCCCGTTTTGCTGCAGACCTCGTGGGTGGCCCTGGGCAACTCACTGATGCCTACTGATGCTGATGCTGAGGTGCCAGTGAGCCCTGGAGGCTCTCACCAAGGCCAGGGCCCCTTCTCACTGGGCATTAGCAAGAGACTCCCTGCCTGGCAGAGCTTGACTTGCAAGCCAGGAAGGCAAAGGCAGGAGGGAAGATTACTGCCCATGGGCATGGAGTGAAGAACAATACCCCATTTCTCTTGGGGAAGCAGACACAACACTAAGAGCAATCCCCAACCAAAGGCACCATGAATGGAAATGCTCCACAGGGCATCACAGCTGCCTTCTTGACACAACCTTGGCATGGAGCATGGGCTGGAAAGGGCACAAGAGCCAGAATGGGAAAGCGATCAAATGGCTATGGATTTTCCCCAGAGACAAGCTCAGCTGCGTCCTCTGGACCAGGCCCCATCTAACTCATGGGAACACAGCAGGCAGCCCAGCTGTGCCCCAACACCGGTGCTTCCTGCCTCCATGGGAAAACAGGTTTTCACCTGGCACCAGCATTAACACCTGGTCTGTGCTGCTTTTTATGTTCCAGGCTCCCCAGTGTGCTGGGTGCTGCCCCTAAAACACACGCATGGCCAAGGCTGGACTGATCCTTAGGAGCTGCCACTCAGCGGGGCTGATCAGGGCTGAGAAATCTGGGTTGGGATTGCCAGTACCCCCAGTGGAGAAATCTGGGTTGGGCACTGCAGCCAACAGTTACCATCTTGCTGATCATCAGGTTAGAACTAGGCTCCCCTCCAACTCCTCTGCCATCCCCTCTCTCTGCTGCCTCCAAAATGCTCCTTGCACATGCCCTCCTGAGCCATTGCCCCTCATCCATGTGGATTCAGACTAGAAGGATAGCAGAGCCTGCAGGCTGGGTGTATCAGTATCACTGCATCCCCATGGAGTGACACCAGGCTGGGGCAGAGAAGCAAATATCTGATGAGGAAGAGTTTGCAGGAAACTGGCTTGAGACCAAAACCTCATTTTTCACAGGCCACCAAGCAGGCACTGAGATGAAAAGCAGGGGTTCTCCATGTCTTCCAATCTTGCCAGGTGAGGAAGGGCAAGAGGGTCGGGACCCCAACACCAGATCCCATCTCCAAGTTACATCAAAGCCAATAGCAACACCCCCACCCCCCTTTCATATAGTGAACTCAGAGAGTAAGAACATCCAAGGCCACACCTTGCAGAGCCACCACCCTTTGGGTGAGAGACACAAGCAATCATAGAGAGATTCAGCTTTCAGACATGTGCACCTTGAGGCCAGAAATGGGGAACTGAGCCAGGATTCTGCCATAACATATCTGCAGCTAGAATGCAGATGTCAGAGAGCCTCTTCGCTGGGTGCTTGCCACAGATCTGTCCCGCTAGCTGGAAAAATAGGTGGTGTCACAAGGGTGGAAACAGGAAACCCGATCATCACCAAGGGCCAAGCAAGCAGCTGCCCCATGTGCCACTAGAGGACACTCTGGTGAAGGTGGAACCCTACAGACCTTTTGCCTTCCCGTGAGACGCGTTTACATTGACCTCCAGTTGCAAAGGCATAACCCTGGAAGCCTCCATCCAAAGGGCACTGACAATGTTAAAAGATTAGTTTGTGTCATAAGCTTCCTATTTTTCAAGGCCGCTATAAGATTTTGGGGGCTTATCTCCTGGGATTAAACAGCCAAGTCGTCTTTCTTAGCAATGTCCCTAATGCCACTTAGTGCCTGGGATCTGTGATTTTCATTAAGGGCGTCAGGAACAATTAGCAGGAAAAAATTAGGGCAGGGTCTTTCTTAAATAAAAACCAAGGCTTATTCAATCAGTCAAATGAATTTCCAACTAAGTATCAGGCCTGACACCCCTCCCCCACTCGCGCATGCAAGATGCAGATTGTAAACCCCATATGTACAAGTGGCTTTTGTATCCAGTGGCGGGGGGGGGAACTACATGCACACACACACATTCACATGCATGCACATGCCTAGACATGCATGCATACATGTATAAGCTTTAAAAAAAAATTAAAAAAGGGGGCAGGTACTTTTCCAACAGGTTTATTGGCAAAGAACAGCAGGGAAGAACAGGACAGACCTTAACATCTTTGCTACTAGGGCACCGATTTGTACAAGGGTTCAACGCTTCCTTTCTGTGATGGATGGATGGATCATTCAGCATCACAGAGCCGTGTTCAGAGCAACATGAAATAACATGAAAAGTGCTCATGCGTTGCAAATCATCTGAGACCTTTCCCCAGTGTGGCAGGTTCTGAAAACCAACCACCAAACCAATGCAGTGATCTCATTCTTTAAATCACAACAAAAATAAAGGGGATGGGATCACACAAGACACATCAGATATGCTGCTCTGGCCAATGGCATCCACATAAGTCTACCAGAAGCCAGCAAGACTAACTATAGGGCAGAAGCAGGACTACTGGGTTGAACTAGAAACCTCATATCAAAGTAAATATCCTGGTGGGTCCCTTCTAGTATAACCCTGACAGCCTTGCCCAGCTGGTGTGTAAATGGTAGGGGGGACACGCACATGAATTCCATGCTTCTTTAGTGCAATACACACACGTGCACAGAGACAGATCCTGCCTCCTCCTCCTTCCCTTCAGCTGTTCTAGTTGGCTCCATGACTAAGACTCTCAGAGTCTCAGGTGTTAGTTGTATTCCCAGGAAGGGAAGCAGAAATTGAAGCGCAACCCCTGGAATTAGCGACTTATCTCAAGGGGAAAGCTGTGCAGCCCAGCTGGGGAACAGGTTTGGTTGTAAGAGTCACGCTGGCAGGAGATGCCCAGCTAAAGCCCTTGTAGTGCTATGCTGCACCGCAGGCAATCAAAACTACAACCACTGGACCTGAAGGCATGAGGTTCTGCTGTCTGCCTCCATCTGCTAAGGCCTTAGCAGCCTCATCATGTCCTTTCTGTGCTGCAACCATGATTAAGGATAGAGCACCCTTATGGGGCAGGTGCATGACTGATATGCTATAGATATGAAGCCACACTAAACCCTGTCCCACGTGGCTAGGCATGGCCTCACTAAAAGCAAGGAGGATCACTGGTAATCTGTTCCCCACTCAGTCCTTGGATTGGGGCTGGGATGCAGACAACTGGTCACTTGACACCCAAGGGAGTAAATATCGAGTCACTGGAGTCAGCATCCTGCCAACATAGGACTTGACAACCATCAGCTAAGCCAAGCTCCTCTCGAACTGGTACCTTAGAGGAGACAGACTTCAGGTATCCCAACACCAACAGTTTGGATATTGCACGGTAAATGGGAAACACAAGAATCCACCCAGCATCAAAGACAGGAATGCGCTGAGCTTCTGGAAACACTGAAAAAGATACACTAGATGAGAGAGCAGGCATCCCCAATCTTTTGGGGTAGGTGACCCTACTTCCAGGTTTGCAACCCCATGTCCCATGGGAGTCTGAATGCTATCCCTGAATGGGCTCGTACTCGCTAGCTTGAGACCCGCTGGCATAGGCAGCTCATGCTACTAGACTGACACCACGGTCCTGTCTGACAGACCATCAAATGACGCTGGATGATGCTGAGTATTCAGGTGCTTTCAGCTGTGGATTTATTGTTTATAATACTATTCCAATCAAAATAAACCAAAAATAAAGACTCTGCAGAGACTCTAAGGTAGGCAAGAAGACTAAGCATGCTGAAGGGACAAGGAAAGGAGCAGCTACCGTGAACCCTGTCATCCTCATACCAATATAAGCCCCAGCAGGGGACAGCAGCAGTCAGCACTGCTGAATGTAGTGATCAGATGCTCCTCCAGGCATAGATGAGGACTGGAAGCAGTGTCTGAACCCCTGAGCAGGTGGACTTGCAGGGCCCCTACCTCATTTTTATATATGTAGAAGATGGGGTGGAATCACAAGTCATGTGTCATTCTCTGGCATCTGCCCTCTTCAAAGGGCAGGTCCCTGTCCCAGCTTCACTAAGGCAACCCATGCAAGGGGAAGGACCTTTGCAGTCAAGTTCAAGGCCAAGTGCAGGTCGACAGTCATGCTCAGGTCTCCGTGCTGCATCGGTCAAACCTGGTTCTTCCCAGCCCTGGTGGCCCCACGTTCCCCAGAGGCGGGCGAAGCAGAGGCTACAGGTACAGATGAGCCTTCAAGGGGTGCTGTAAGTGGGGTCTGCTCCAAGCCCAGCTGAGCTGCTTCTCCTGCAGGCATCTGTAGGCAGCTCCGGGGAGGTACAAGGGAGGCTGGGAAGCTGTCTGGGTGAGGGGCAGAACAGGGAATCTGGGATGGCAATGCTGAGAAGGGCTGGCAGCAGCAGGGTGCATGTACGGTGGGCAGCACAGGCAATACCTTCCTGGGCAGCAGCTCGCCCCATAGTAGGCGTAGGGGTAATAGTTCAGACTCACCGCCATCCTGGAACAGGGCAAAGAGAAGACAGGGTCAGATGGGTCTGTGTGCTCTGGACCTGCGCTAGCCTGGAGCAGATTATCTCTTCCCTTGCTGCCTGGCCCAGCAAACCCAGGTGGGCTCTCCCTGGTGCAGGGCACGCAGGGCTGGGAGCCAGGTTTGACTTAGCAGTCAAGAGCCCCCTTGGGAGGGTTGTCTGCCTAGACGACCTGCTGCCAGGGCTGCGTGTCTCAGTAGCTTGCACCAGCTCCCAAGGGTCTCTTCCCGAAATCCAGCTCACAACTCAATTGTTAGAGACTCCACATCTCCCACCCATTCCCTCAACCTTTGCCCTCTGATGGTGTCTTTCATCTGCATTCTTTGCCTTGTGCACTTTGCAACCAAGGCCCTTTGTCCCATCTAACCCTGGCTCTGCCCCTTCCCTCCCAGAATGGAGGCAGGTTTGATGTTCATTATAGAGAAAAAACAGAGCATGAGAGATTAGCCGAAAGTCACGTGGCAAACCCATGGAAGAACCCAAGTGACCTAGCTCCCCAGTGCTCAAGTCCTCCCTGCTGCTGCAAGGCACTAAAAGAACAAAAGCCATTTCAGGAATCGCCAAAACCTGCAGTTAACCTTGGTCTCAGGCACCAAGGATTTTTGGGGGGCCTTGATGAGTATGGGAAGAGATCTGTTAGCCTGCTGCTTTCCTAGCTGCCCCTCTAAGCTTCTGCAGCCCTTACTGTGCCCACCAGCTTTTGCCCAGCTGGAGGCACCACTCAGTTTCCTTTCCCCTCTGCCAGGCAGAAAGGTTTCAACCACCAAGTGCAGTATCATGGCAAAGGACAGAGGAGGGATCACCTGCAACACCAGGCTCCAGTGAAAGGAAAAACAGACATCCTTTTGGGCCCGGTGAGGTCAGATTCAGGTCAACGTAAAGGGATAATGGGCTTATCCCCATGGGGGAGGAGAGCCCACAGGTCAGGCTGCAAGTCAATGGAGTCCAGTAGAGAGAAGGGGTCACTCTGCACATGGCTCAAGGATAAGCCTAGGATTTGAGAACTGGGTGCTGCGAGCCCTGACTCCCTGCCTCAGGCTGCCGCTCACCTGCGGATGCGCCGGCGGGCTCTGCGCCGGTGGTAGTCACCCTTGGAGAAATCCTCCAGGTTGGCTGGGTGGATGGCCCAGAAGTGCCCCTTGCCATTGTCACTCCGCCCAGCTTTGATGAAGCATTCGTTCAAGGAGAGGTTGTGCCGCACACTGTTGCGCCAGCTCTTCTCCTGCAGAGACAAGAAGTTGGACGGGGGCAGTAAAACATGGCAAGAAGGGGAGAAATTGGGGTGATAGCATTTGCATGGAGACAAAGGAGGGAGGGAAGGCAGTGGCTATAGGAGCAGCTGCCCTACCATGGTCTGCTCACTAGCACCCAAACCCCATCGTAGATCTTCAATACTCATGTCACGCTCCCATGGTCTAGGTTGGATGAGCTGAGTTGTAGTGAAATTTGAGCTAGATTTTTGCCTAACTTTTAACTTCTTTGGGATGAATCAGAGAATGTTTTCTTGTTTCCCCTGCTGTTTACTGAACCTTAGAAATACCAAGCCTGATATTGATATCGTGGTCTTTCTGGAAGACAATTTGGAGGCCCCAGACAGCAAAGGTTGATTCTTTTATGGAGATTTTCTTTGCTTCAAAGTGTTACTGTCACTACATCCAGGGGACAGAAGTGATTTTAATTGTCTAAAGTCAGAAAAAAGAAGACAGTCCTTTTCTTCTCTCAAGCACTTCTGTTCTCAGAAGGTACTCTTAGTCTGGGGTGGCTAACCTCCACTATCCCAACAGCACCAGCTTGGGGTGCTCAGACCTGAATTTCTAATGAAAAAACACAAAACCCACCTGCCCACCCACCCACTCACACCAACAGCTTGCTGTTTCTCTTGACAAAGTAAAAGGGGGTCAGATGCACAGCAAGTCACCGTGCAGCGACCAAGCAAGTCACTGGCAAAGTCACAAGTTAGCCCCGTCACTCGGTTCTCTGAGCACCATCACATCAACATGTAGCTGCCTCTCCCAGAACGCCCGCATGGATCCCAGCCATGGACCAACTTCATCTTGCTGGTTGCATTGGGTAATCATCTAGATGACCCAGTGATCTGGACAGTTTCCTATTGCAGCCAATTTCAAGATTTTTTTTTGTGTAGTCTAACCTGGGGAAAAAAAACAATCCCAAGGTCAGAAAGTTACTGCATCTCCCTGAACCTGCACATCTCACCCTCTCTGTTCCACCCTGCTACTTGGTAATTAATGCAATGGGGGTTTCAAGCTGGCAGTGGATGGATCCCGCATTTGCAAAACTCCAGATGTTTTTTGTATCCATTTATACTGAGAAGTGTAAAGCCAGAGAGGGAGAAAGGTCGCTTCATTTTGCCTTCTCCCAGGGCAGCAGGTAATGAAGAGCAAGCATGAAAATAAAGAAAAAGGCATGGAACAATAAGAAAGGTGTAGCAGGGTGTGTGTGTGCAGTCACTATCATTGAACCGATGTGTGTGGGGGTGGGCATTGGATGGAGAGAAGAAAACAGCAGAGAAATTTCCTCTACTCCAGTGAGAGGAGATATTTCTTAACTCTGTAAGAATATGCTGGGTCTCTCTCTCTCTGGTCTAATTTCAGGGCCAAGGCACCCTTATGCCCACTCTCTGCCAGACTGGCACTGAGACAAAGGGAAATTTTAAATCCCCTACAGATCCTCTCCCTTTTACCCAAAGATTCAAGTGAAAATTAGAGAAGTAACTCTGCAAAATTCAGCCTTGGCTGTGCACAAACCAATGTCAAGAGGCTCAGACATGGGTGGTGAGTTTTTACAAATGAAAGAAGGACCGAGCTTGCAATCTCTCAGCCCTCCGTTGGAACGTCCCTGGCACCAAAAGGAACCGTCCGGCAGACAGAGCCAAGAGGCAAGCCCTTGGTGTTGTATCCAGCAACTCATACCCCACCCATAGCCATGGAAACTCACCTTATTTTTGAAGTAAGGGTAATTATCCATGATCCACTGATAAATATCTGAGAGCAGCAGCTTCTTCTCTGGGGAAGAGAGGATGGCTGTGGAAATAAGGGCAATGTAAGACTGGTTGGGTTTGTCCACAGCATCTGGTGGTGCCTGAGCTCCAGTGTCTGGCTGCTTTCTCTTAACCTCCTTTTCCATTTCTTTCTCTTCCAAGGAGCCCAAGGTCTTGGACTGAGGCTGGCTCCCAGCCTCCAACTCCTCACTCACTGGCTGCCCCTTATCAAAGAGCAGATAATCAATCATGAAGGAGACACCCAGTTGTCGCTTGCTCCCAGCTCCTGCCTCCTCCATGGTACTAGTGACTCTGGGGCTCTTGTGTTAGTTCATCCTCTTCTTTACCGCTGACTTGAGTAGCTTCAAGCTGGGCTATGGAGATCTTGCAAGGGGAGTGAGCTGGGGAAAGCCTCCTGAGCACTGCCTGATAATTAGTGCAGATTACAGGGTTTGCTAATTGTGTTTTCACAAACGGGCTGCCTTGGCAAAGCAGCCTGTTTATCTGGCAAAGCCCCGGGTTTAGAAGGATTTGACCCTTAAGCCTAATAAATAAAATGATTAATCCACTGGAGGTAGAGGAATTCTGAGCCAAGCTTTCCAACAAGTCAAGGATTCGCAAAAGAAGAGAGACATGCAAAGGGGAAACAAAGCAGGGCCGGGAAATGTTTGAGGCTGATGGACCTTCTAAGAGACACCTAGAAATCTGTTAGCTAACCCATTGTCTGTGACTCTGCAGATGAGCTCTAGAACGACAGTCCAGTGGTATCTGTTTTTCTGTACATAGACCAACTCTTTTCTGTGGAGAAGAACAAGTTTAGATTGTCCAGTGCTCTCCCTTGGATGTCAACACATCAAACTGGGGTCAAGACAAGAGTAAGGGAGGAGGTGGAGAGGTCCATTGCTGAGCCTAGGAAGGGAACAAGCTACTGGGGAAGGATATAAAAGAAAGCAAGCTAGTATCATGGGTAGAGCAAACATGGTGAGTTTTAGAAACCTAGAACTGGAAAAGAACACCTGAATCATCAAGCCAGTCCTGAGCAGTCACAGACAGCCATCTGGCTAGTAGAAATCTAAAATAAGAGAAACAGGAATGTTTTTTCATCTCAAACAAGACTCATGACAGCTTACAGGAGTGGTGCCCAACCTTGAGAGACTCAAGGCACCCTTTGGAAAAAGCCAGCTCTTAGCTTTCACTTGTTTTTTGACTAGAGGAAAATACTAGAGCAATTCTGTTGCAAAGAACTCCAAAAGACCACAGCAGCTAGGAGTGTTTTTGACACTATGGACTCCTACTTGAAATCTCTGGGTTTATCTTGTAAATCATGTTTGCCCACCTAACAGTGCTAACATTGTGTGGCATCCTGCCACATCCTTAAAAAAAATCTCAAGGCACCCTGGGATGCCACAATACCTTGGTTGAGAATCACTGCCTACAGCAACCATAACATTTAGAGAAACTCATTCTTGATGTTGACCATAGGAATGAATCACTACACTCACTGGATTAATGATCAAGGGACCAGTGTCCCAGGAGCCCTCCCAATCACCAGTTCATCTACTGAAACAGCTGAAGTTTGGAAGTCAGAATCCAACCCACACACATAATAGGATTAAACGGTGCAGCATCCTTCTTGGCACACTTTGCTCTTCCACCTCTGTTCTGGTCTTTTCTCACTGTTATCTTTGCCTACTGTTATCTGGGGTCAACTGTTATCTTTGCCTACTCCACTTGGGTTTCCTCTTCAAGCGAAACTGTGAACCTCTCTCCAGTTTAGTCAGGTCTTGGATTGGAGTTTAAGGAGCAAACTCTTATAAAATGGAATGAAGTTGAGTTTTTTTGGTACTAAAGAAGCATGTAGCAGCCCCAGTCAAGATCAAGACTTTACTGTCCTGGATGTTGTACCTATCCAGTGAGGCATCCCCTGTCTCGAAAGGGTTTCCTATCCGATTAGAACAGAGGCCACAAAACTTTCAGCTTCCTCCCTCCTTTCCTTCCTTGGGTCCTGCTCCCTTGCTCTCTGTTTAGCAGAGCTTGTGATAGCTGTTCATTACTGACTGGTACGGAGAGCACCCCACTCCTGCTATGGTAGCAATCCGAGTTGGAGTCATATATTATTGAAGAAAAGCGTGTCCAAGAACTTGTCATTGCACAAATCCTATTTTGGTTTGATGTCCTATTTTAGGTGGTGATTTTATCAGATCGGTAGGGAACAGAGCCAGAACTCAGTGTGAATGCAGCTGCCTGACACAAGGTGCCCAATAAAAGAAAATCTAAGTAGGAAAGAAGGACAAGGAATGGTCCCAGATTTAATCAGAAAGAGAATCTGTGCAGCTGAGAACAGCCTTTCCCCTGCACAAAGCCCATTAATAATGAAAGCAGGGATGCAAAATGTAGGATGAGGAAACCATTTTATTCCTGAATGCTGAATGCAAGAACTACCGTGAGTGAGAAGCAGGAGGCAATTTGCTTAATGACATCAGCTGAGTCCTCCATTGAACACATGCTGGGACATCCTAATTAATGGTCAGGGGAGGCTGCATGTGGCAAACGCTCCTGGAGACCAAAATCCTCCCGAGACCACAGTTGTATTTTACTAACTACTTAGTGACACGAGGAAGACCCCCCCCACCTACACTTAGGCTGTCCACACAACTCATTCCATGACATCCACCCCCAACATTTCTAGGGCCCAAGTTTTCTCAGTCCATTCTGCAAAAAGCAGTGACCTTCTCTCATGGATGGAGCCTCATCAGAGAATGGAGGAGCACAGGTAACATGGGCACCATCAGCAGCATTTCATAGTTTCATAGTTGGTAGGGTCGGAAGGGACCTAGAGCAGATCATCGAGTCCG
>NW_017729018.1:8591476-8594703 GCF_001723915.1 Gavialis gangeticus | reverse complement strand
CCCTTAAGTCTCTTTCCCTTCAACTGCCTTGTATTCTAACCCAGAGCACTTCAGAGTGCCCCTCCTCTGATTCTTTGCTAATTGACAAGGATGTGTATTCCTCCTTAATGTAGAGCATATAGAGATTTCAGTGACTTCTAGGACACTCTCCCCATCTCAGCAAGAGCAAGGAGCAGTCAGACTGGTTACATCAGCTATTTAAGGGATCTCCTGCTAGTGACCAAAAAGGGCGCCCAACCAGTTACAAGGACAGCTGCAGGCAATAGAGGCTGGGCTGCCACTGCTGAGCATTAGCTACATGCAGTGCAAACCTTGTCTGAAGCCAACTAGTTTGCTAAGTAGTCATAATGAGATCACAACCGAGAGAGATGACCTTGTCCCCACTCTGCCTGCCCAACTCCTCTGCCATCTTCTGCAGGTCCATGAATATCATGCTGGATGGGACTACAGCAACCATCTGGGCTGGACTTCTTCAGCACACAGAATAAGCAGTTCCTCTGGTGAATCCTGCTTCTTGCTAAAGCTTCTCCCTTGCCCTGGACCTTTGTCAAATATAATCAGGCCTAAGTGGAGTTAACACTTGTAAATCAATGTGGTAATAAATGGTATCTCTTGACCCTGGTGAAACCAACGGCAGTGCACAGGAAGAGGAAAATTGAGTGCCCAATCTCAAAGCAATGGAGAATCTACTGCCACTGGGTCAGAAAGAGAAAAAAAATCCAATAGCACAATGGAGAAGGACAAAGCTGGGAATTAAATGTAAATCTTTCTTTTTATTTAAGAAACACTATAATTCTGAACTTTGAAGAATGTGTACTGAGGGAAAGAAAAATAATTTTCTTTTGCTTTTTCTCTTCTCTTTACAAAAAGAAAAAAACAGGATATAAGAAAAAACATATGTACAGGAAGAGCTGGCCAACTCAAACAGAAAGCAGTAACAGAAGCATGATGTTTCCCAACAGTGGCTTGGCCTGGAAAATTTAAAAACAATTAAATTAGAATACAAATATTAGAAAAACTGGACTCTAAAGCTACCTTGCGGCCGGGGATGCAAGCCGCACAACTTTATACAGTAAAACTTAATGTCTGAGCTCTACCCAGTCCCCCCCCACCCCCCAACCCAGTTGAAACCTGAAAACATATTGCTTACTTGCGCAAAGAAAAGAAAAAAATAAAAGAAAAAAATTAAACGGAAACTTTCGTACAAACAAAGGTCATTCTGTGGTGGAACTGAAATGGCGGAAGAGCAAACAAAATTTTGGGTTGCCTCCCTCCTCCACATGCCCCTGTCTCATTCCCTTTCCACAGCCCCTCACCCCTCCGTGGAGGAGGCAGTGCTTTCGCATGCTGGTGCTCGAGAGGAAACTTGAAGAGGCTTCTTTTATTATTTCTCCCTCTGCCTGATGGGCCCCTGCCAGAGTCATTTGCAGAAGGTCCTGGAGGGGTGTAATGGGGGAGGGCTGGGAAGAGAATCTGATAGAGAAGGCAAGAAGAGCTCCCTTCTGCCTCCTGTTTCATTTGCTGGGAGAAATACAGATTGGCAGAAAGGGCTCCTCCCTTCAGAACAAGCCCACGTGGCTCAAGGTCATCAGCTCTTTGCCCTCCACCCTCAGGCGGTGGGATGCAGAGCCCAATAACCAGCCACCACAGGGCATGGGATTTCTTGAAGCAGATTAATCTGAGGTACAGCGCGCCGCACCAGAGAAGACTCTACTTGTACATCATGCAACGAGACTCTATGGAGAATTTGAAGAGAACTTCAAATGCCAGGGTCTAAAGCATTCTGCTCAATAGCATCTATGGGATAATATTCTGTTCTCTTCCTATATGCATTAGGCTAGGTCCTTAAAGGTATTTAAAAATAGTTCTAGGTGGAACTTGATGGCTTTAAGTCGATGTGGTATTTTAAATGCATTGCTTTTTCTTAAATGCATTAGAAGTGCTTTTGAAAGCACCATCACTTTGGTTCTGTGATTGAACATAGCTGCCTCCTTTCCTCCAGACTGATGCTTTAGGGGAGGAGGTGGTTCTAAGGGATGACGTAGATTCATGCTGCCCAGACGTCTGTCATTTCACTGCAGCTGGAACAAACAGCAAGAGCTGGAGGCATGGCGGGGGCTGGAAGTGTTCAGTGATCAACTGCCTTTTTCCAGTAGCTAGAAAGCCTATATACAGTATGACTGAAAGCTACTTGCGTGGCCTTGGCTGCAGTATTACCACTCAGCTGGGCTGGTGCACAGTGCACTGCTAAAGGCCATTACGTTGCTCTCCACCCTTCCCTTGTACACGTTCACGGGGCCAAGTCAACATGCCAGCTTCCTTCCAACATTTATTCCCATCCACAGACGAGAAAGTCAGCAAGGTCCAAAGCAATGCAGACTTCAGAGGCTTTTAACTAGGAACAGGCAGAGCAAATTATGCAAAGTTAATTACAAAATCTCTACAAGACAAAAAGGTTACCATTTGGAAACTCAAAAGCAACAATATTTTGTCATCAAGAGCATAGCAGTAGCTTTGGGTCTGGGACCAAAGTCTTAACAGAACAGAGAAGTGGAAAAGTCCAGAGGCCGTAATACGTGGTCACTGTGCTCCACTCGTTGCCCCTTGGCTCTGTCCCCAACATCATGACGTTCGTGCCGTCAGAAGTACCAGTGATGGGCTTTGCACTGTTTCACGTCTGAAATAAACCTGAATTGGAGTTACCGAGGTAGTTGGCTAGAAACTGAGATTCTCCCACCTGGCATTTTCTTGAAGGCCATCCCTCCCCTCCACCCTGCCCCACTCCTACACGATGCCACACGTCTAGTTGATGGGCTTCAGCTGTCCTGCAGGCTGCTGGCACCGACTCCAGAAACAAAGCCTTCTTAAAAAAAAAAGAAAAAGAAAAGAAAAGAAAGAAAAGGGAATGTGCAGCCCTTTTAAGTCTTCAAAAACACCAAGTTATTGCACTTCAAAAATACAACAGGTTTGTGGTTCAAGCCCTCCCCATGGCTTCTGCTCAACTAAAATGCTTCACTACGCACAATTTCTACATTACCTTCAGATTAGGTTAAAAGGATTCAAAATGTGTCTCTCTTTACATGAGGTGCAGAGCTGCGGGAGCTCCTAACTAGAACAGTGCGATCCCAATCTTAAGTCTCTTCCCTTTCAGTCCCGGCCCTCCCTGCCCTCTCCCTCCCCCTCTGCCACCCATTTAAAAAAAAAAAAAAAAAAAAAAAAAAAAAAAA
>NW_017729018.1:8578926-8591423 GCF_001723915.1 Gavialis gangeticus | reverse complement strand
AAAAAAAAAAAAAAAAAAACAAGAAAAAAAAAGAAAAAAAAAAAAGAAAGAAAGGAGATCTAACTTTGCTGGGGTTCTATCAACCTCCCCCCCCTTCTCTTCCCCACCCCAACCCACCCATTCACATGTCCAGCAAAACTTTATCAGGAATGGTTATTTAACAAGACAATAAAAATGCACACAGCTTTGGAGATGCACTGGAGTTAGACGTCCTGTTGGTTTTCAGGTGAACTCCACCGATTCAAACCGTACTGGTGAAGGGCAGTTGAGATCAAGTTAGCTCTGGATCTTGACTGCCTGGCTTAAGACACTTTTCCTTACTTCAGACTCTGGTTCAGGTTGAGCTGGCAGAGCTCAGGTCAGGCTTTTAGTGGGGCAGTTTTTCAACCAAGAAGCAGCTCAATGGTTTTATTTTTCATTTTAATGGTTAACTCGGAATAGGAAAGTCAAAAGGAGACCAGGGAGGAAGGGAGATGAGGTGAGAGGTCCTCTCCCACCTCCAGTTTAGTAAGCACCAGAGTATTCAAGTCTGTCCATTCAGAGATTCAGAGCTACTTCCGCAGTCAGCAGGCAGAAACTAGATCTTTCTCGTAAGAGCAGCGTCGTTTCGGTTGGGGTCCATCATCGTCGTCATCCTCCTCCTCGTCTTCTTCCTCCTCCTCTTCTGATGACGAGCTGTCCAGTGTTAAATCCACCACATCAGCAGTGACCTTGCCATTTTCACCATTACTATTGGGAGTGGGCAAGAGCCCGTTCACATCTGAGGAACCTGGGAATAAATGGACTTCAATTAGAACATCTATGAATTATATGTTAAATAAATGGACCACAATTAGAACATCTGTTATACTCCCCAGAGCCAATACCCCTTGGCAGGCCTTGCATCCCCATACAGTTTCTGGGGAAGTGACAGAAAGAACCCATTCCTCAGGGAAAGTGGTATGAAGAAAGATCTACTTCATGTGAAGTCCACTGCATCTTTGTAAACCAATGAAATAGTAAAATACTTTCTAGGATACCCCCAAAAGCTCATCTGATCATCTTCTGCTCAAACCGCCAATGGGAAGCATTTGCAAAAGTGTATGAAGCCCTTCAGTTAAAGGGGAAAAAACCCCTCAGATATATACAAGCAGGTTCTGGCAAAATCCCCATTCGTGGAACATCGGATCCTCCCTTGCCCCCAGTCAGATGAGTTAGAATAGTTTGGTGTTTGGTCCAAAAGCACGCATGCCAGAATTAGTTCTGCACCACTTTGAAGCCATACCTAAACTATTCACTTGGACTTGGTAGTTAAACCATTAGAGAACGAAATTGTTCAAAGGATTCAATGACCCTGTCCATAATGATCATCTTACTGGTCAGTTGCATTGGACTTCTCTGTGACGCCAACTTACTCCTTTGTATGGAGAGAGGAAAAAAAACCCCTATTGGCTGCCTGGTTGTTTACTCAATCAGGTGACCTACTGTTTCCAACACTAATCAAGCACCCCTTAGCAAGCTGGGGGCCCATAATTTTGTATCACAAAATCATTTGTGCAAGTTCCCTAGAGCTCAGCATATTAATCTCCTTTGCCCCATGCCATATGTACCTAGTACTAGTATTGGACACTGAGGGCTGCAGCTTCTCTCCTTCTCAGCTCTTATTGGACACCAGGAACCATCCGCCATGTATTCTATTTCGTCTGCATCCTCACATTCTGTCAGTATCTTTGACAAGAGCCTGGAAAGGAAACAAGACTCTATCTATTAACCTTCAGGCAATCAGCAGAGCACTGTGGCAGTATGTCATTAAGTTAGATCCTCAGCTTACATGGCCCTACAGTTTAATCCAAGAGGAATTTGGTGACAGGGCAAGGTTAAAAAACAAAACATTCCTTGGTCACAAAATCCTATTTTCCCATAAAGGAACCATAGTATAGGTTCTAACAGTGAACCTTCATCACAAAACCATTCCACCCTGACAATATGCTGAAATAATAAAGCAGAAGACAGGGTCCAAGTGAGAGAGCAGTCTCTATGCTCAATTCAGTGCCTTGCCTCTCAAGGCTGACAGTGAAGAGAATTACTGCAGGTGGATGGTTTTGTGATGAAGGCTTTCAATCAAGTGGACTGAAACACCAGCTCAGTCATAATATCAAGACCAGGCTGAAGTCCTTGCGCCTCACCAGGTCATCAGATCCTCCAGAATGTTGAAACTGTAATTCCAGGATGTTAGAGGCAAGAATTCTTGCAGGTGATCTCTTTTATTGGACTTGTGACAGACAAAGGCAAGTTTTTCGGTATCACAGTACCCCTCCTCAAGCCTCCGAGAGCAGCAGAACCAAACAGCAGACTGAACAAAAGCTTGTGTAAAACTCAGTATGTAAACAAATGTGGGAGATAAGAGCAATTGGGCAGCCAACAGGCAGGAGAGAGGCAATAAAAACCTGATAAAAAGAGGAACAAGGTTGTTCAGGAGGGTCATTATCACCTGGGATCTACAGATGGCCTGTATCAGGTAGATTATAATTGGCCATGAAGTCACTGTCTATGGTGTTAAAACCCTGGTACTTAGGTCTCAAGCTTCTCCTGTAAGGGTGCAGGTAGGTTTCCTTTGAGCACAAGAACTGTGAGGTCAGACAGTGAGTGACTGTTTTCTGTGAAAAATGTTCTCCTACTTGTGTTTCAGTGTCTCTCTTCTTAATCTTTTGTCTGTGCTCATTCATTCTGGTGCATAACTTCTGTCTGGTTTCAGCCACATAGTTGCTAGGAGGGTATCTGGTGCACTAGGTCTAACTTCCCAAGTCCTTTGTGCTGCTGCCCAGACAATATTCGTATGATGAGACGCACAAAACTCACAGGATAACTGGTGTACATGCATCAAAATTAACACATTAGGATAAAATTAGATGCTCTTAATAGACTGAGAAATAGGCATAAAATATTACCTTCTTTGCTCTTTACAAGTCCACATGCTGGATTTCCCAAGCTACTGCTGAAATCTCTAGGGACACCATAATGTATGCAACCACTTCCTGTTAGAGGCTGTACCAGGCAATGGGTGGGGAGGGGAAAAGGGGACAACAAGAACTTTTTTCCCCAGCAGCCTACTATCATTATAAGAAATGGCCATCTCTTTTTCTGAAGTCCCTGGTCTCTAAGTCCAGGTTACTCTTCTGGTTCACTCCATCTTCTTTTACCACTGTTCAACTCTCAGCACTTGCTTTCCAAATGCACCTGGAGGCCATTTATATTTACAGAGGCTGTCTGCAAGTCTGGTTCTGGAAACCCTCATTCCCTCTTCCACTTTAACAATGTGACCCAAACTCATTTGGCTGGTTTGCAGCCCAAAAAGAGGCATCTGTAGGTTTCCATTTTAGTAACCCGGCTCTTACTGCATTGTAGGCATAGGAAAGGGAGTCTGGGGACAGCTGTCAGATTTCTCACAGGTGTTACAAGTACAGTTTAGAGGGTCATCGATCTAAACACCTAAAACTTCACTGTTTGCTTAAACAGCTTCTCAGAAATCCAGAAAAACAACTACTGTAGTCAGAACAAAAATGATCCAACCCTTAACATGAAACCCCTCAATTCAAACAGGAAGGGTACTTGTTCCTCCTTTCAAAAGCAGAAGCTACTCAGCACCATAAACAGACAAGTTCTTTTGATTCACAGAACGCTCCAGAAAGTATTTTGGTTGTACTGTCTCCATCTACTGGCAGGGAGGAGCCCTACCTGTGCATCTAGACTGATACCAGATAATAAAGAATGAAGCGTAAGCTTTTTTAATTAACCTAGGCCAAAGACTGAAAGTAAATAGTGTTTCAAATAGATGTTAGGGGGAAAAAAATCATGATTAAAAAAAAGCCAGGGAAAATATGGTTTAAGTGAGACTTCAAGAACCCTGAATCTTCTAAAGTCTGCGTATTTGTGAGGTAGATGAAATATCTTAATCTTGCCCCTTCAGGAAGATTTCTACCCTTTATCTTGTTCCTTATATAGGTAGCTAATGAAACAGCCAGAACAATAATATTGAGTACTTTAAGGAGTTCCCAGTCTGCAGCTACAGAAACTGCACTTGCGCAGCTTGAACCAGAAGCATCAAATATGTACCAGAGATCTCTGGTTTAAAACTGCATTTGTACCTCAATCTCAAAGGAGCTAGCTCTGCATCTAGAGATACACGTGTGAAAGACTGGCATTTAGAATCATTTGACCCAAACTGATGACATGTTGAGAACTGCTTGTTGGGTGCCAACATCGTGCATGATAAGGAAGGAATGGGAGAAGAATACATGCGAAAGGCAATCTGTCCTGACAACAGCATGTAAAGAAGTTTCACTTTGCTGAACTATAAATGATAAACAATAGCTCATGGTAAAGTAAAGCACCCTTGTTTTGTCAGTCTCCAGTCAGATAGTGCATATGAATGAGAAGGTGGCACAAGTTTTATTTTGGCAGCAGTTTACAGAAAGCTGGTTGAGAAACTATAAAACCAAGCAAGGTCTGAGTCACAAATTTTGGTATCAGTGTTGTCTCACCCAAATTAAGAGCAACTGGAACTGTAATATGTTTACACTTCATTTAGAAGTGGTGTTGGATCAGATACAGAGCTAAAAAAATTATAAAATCACAGTGGGGAAGAGAAGAGGGCTGGAGAGAAGCGAGTGAAGAGATGGTGGAAGAAGGCAAACTCACCCATCAATTATTAGCTGGTCATAGGGCGCTGGCTTGTCACACACAGGGCACATCCACGTGGGCTTCTTCTCATTCATCTGTAGGTAAAAGACTGCGTCGAAGCACTGCAGATGCGCACAGGTCTCGGCTCGACAGGGGACAGAAAGCCGCATCTTCACCAGCTAAAGGGACCAATGGCAGGCAGATCAATTAGAAATCCTACCACAACATCAGAGCCTTCCCCTCCCAAAATGAACATGTGCGTGTAGACAGATGGTTTTGGTGCTAATATGCAAGAAACTGCTTAAGGGGCAACTGGCAAAGGCAAAGACTTATTATCCTGCAACGGTGGCTTGGGTAACAAACCAGGACATCTTGTATTAGTAGCTGGAATTGCACTGCAGTGAGACTTACTGGACAAATGAGTGACACTCGAACACCTGTGGTAGCGATTTCACTGTCTGGATCCAAGCGCAATTTCTCTTTTACTGCATTCAGAAACACAAAAAAGGATAAAATTAACACGCAGCTCCATTTAACCATGACCATTATGCGTGGGGAAAACTGCTGATGCCAGAAGAATATCTGGTACATTCTCCAAAAGATGGAAATTCATTTCAACCACGGAGAGTAATTGCTACTAGGCAAGGACAGGATGGCAGAGAGATGACTTGGACTAGGTCTTGCTTTCTGGGACCAATAGACCATGGTCAACCCTCAAAATTTTTCACAGATGACTAAGAATGCAAATCAAACAATGGAAAAGTGCATCAAGGCACCCAGACCTACTGCAACCTGTAATTTGTGAGCCATTTGCCACCATTTCATGGAGCAGTTCTTGATACCACTGGTCCAGAAGGTTCTCGGCTAAATAGACAGGGACAACAGGAAAAAAAATGCTCGAGAAGGAAGCAGATATCTCTAATGTAAAAGTCATGCTAAGGTGTGGGTCACCAACAGTTGGTGTTCAGCTTCGTCCCCCTGCCCTACAGAATTAGGAGGCTCCAAGACAGCAGTTTCTAAACTGTGGGTCACGACCCCAAGTGGGGTCGCAACATCAGTGGTTGGGGTCATGAGATTTCTGAGCCCACAGTGGGGCGCAGGACTGCAACGGGGCTGGACCAGCTTCAGGCAGAAGCTGCCTCCACAGCTCAGCGGGCAGGACCCAGCACAGGAGGGAGCATTACGCTGTCACGGCTGCCAAGGTGAAATGCAGCAGCAGCAGCAGCATGGAGTTGTGCCCCCACTGCTGGGTAGGAGGCGCCTGCATCCTCCCCCTCCTCCCCACGGGTTCTGCTCCAGCAGCTGGGGCTTGGGTGCTGCTGGGGGAGCTGGCAGGAATAGGGGGGTGCAGGCCCTGGCTCTGGGGCACCTGGGAGGCTGTGGGTCAGGAGTGAGGCACCATGCTGAGGAAGTCTGGGAAGCACTGCTCTAAGATATGCACTCTTCCTTCTGTTTGTTTGGTTACACCGGCAGTCAGAGAGAAAGACGCAGACAAAAGGCATTACAGAACTGCACTGTATTTCTGAGATCGGGTTAACCTAAAATATCTGGTCAAGTGGGATGTAAACTCACTCCATCCTGAGACCAGGGCAGAGACTGGACCGTTGTAAGACAATTGGGTCAAGGTCACAACTACTTTTCAAAGGAGATCAAATTAAGGTGCAGAAGAAATCATCACTGTAGACAGGCAAATGCTGCGCCAAGTCCACTCAGCTTCCCCAGCCTCACTTGAGCTGAACTGGCCTGTCTCAGCTGCTAGCGGGCCACAGTGCTGCAGCTGACCAACATGCTGAGCTAGCTTCCCTTCTCCAGAACCTGTGTACACATCTGGGCCGCAGCTGTGGCATAAGTATGCACAAAGGCTCCTCCAGCGGGCCATCCACAGAGCACGCAATGCGGGAGGTTGAGCCAAAATGCCATTAACGAAGCAGGCAGATTATATCTGAGAGGACTCGGCACATCAGGACAAGAGACAGGGAGTTCAGATTCTGTTGCAGCCAACTGATGTCAGAAACTAATGGGGCTGCAGATAGGCTCTCTCACTGTGCTCTAGCCTCAGTGACTGCAGAGGCATTTTCTGGAGGAACATCTTTTTAAAAATCAGGGGTGCTGGAGAACAGAGGCCAAATACACCACTGTATAAGCACAGTTATAGAAGCTATTAGCACTGCTGTTATAATGATCTATTACCCTTCCTGCAGCCTCTCTCACTGGAGTGATTTCCCATTTTGACTGTTGCAGATCACAACAAAATGCAATTAGATATTGATTCTAAAGGCAGCTTTGTAGCAAGCAGCTCTATGGTGAAAGGCAGTTATGCAACTAACCTGTAAGAATTTATGGGGTATTTTTGTGCCATTTCAGCTACACTAAAATTATCCTCAATTTAAAACATTATGTTTTGCCAAGAGTTAACCCATATTTTGTCCAGTCACAGCAGCCCCTGTGCATCCACTCCTGAGTCATGGGGGTGGGGAGGAAAGAGACCTCCTAAGGAGCCATTAACCAGAACCAAGATTCGCTTTTAAAACAGATGCCTTAAGCCTGGCTCTTAAATCCACAGTTCAGTATCTGATTACGTAGCCTGATGTTCAGACAATGTTCCTAAGTGAATGCACATAAGGAAGATAAGTCAGCAAAGGGAGTCAAGCTGAAGCATTAGTGCTTACTGGAAGACAGATGAGCAGAACCCGGAACTCGTTGTGGAACGATCGTTAAAGCTACAGCGGCAAGGTTTAAGCTACCGTTTCTTGCATACTTCATGCACCTTGTCCTGCAAAAATCACCCTCAAAAAGCTGGGGTGCATGTGTTAAATGGAAAAGCTGACTTTCTGCCTGGGGTTGGAAGCATTTGGATTAGATTTGGACTCCACTGTGCAGCAGCTGTGATATTACTGGTCGGGCAGCTGAGGGAGCCAATTGACTTAATGGCTCGCTGTTCCTCATGCTACAGGTGTTAACAATGTTCACTCCTTTTTTAATGGTCTTGTTCCACTAATCAAGTTAAACTTGAGGGAATTTTGCTGGCTGCTCCTGGTCCCTTTCACAGCCTCTAATCTCTCTTTTCAAAATCATAGGCCTACCTGTGGAGACCAGTCTTCAGCATCAGCTAGGGATTCAACTCTATTTATGCAGGAAAAGGAGCTCAAGTCAGCTGAAGATCAGGCTGTGCCCCTGCTCTATGCAGCCATGACTCTGGAGAAATCTTCCCCTTCATTCTGGCTTTCAGCAAGGTGCAGATGAAATATGGGGGCACGTGTATGCCAGAAAATACAATATTTGGTTTTGCCAGATTCAGAGAGCCATAAAGAAGAGTTTAAGGCAAGCAGAAGCAACGTGACCAGGAAATAAGGCAAAGAGCCTCCAATATGAATGTAAAGATTTAGAAAAATAATCCATCTTTGCCACCTAAATGAAACCAAGTTCAATTAGAGCAGTGGTTCCCAACCTTTTGAGACTCAAAGCACTCCTCCGAAAGCTCTCAGCTTTCACTCCTTTTTTGACCACAGAAACGTAATAAAGCAATTCTTCTGTTGCCAAAGAGCTCAAAGATCACAACAGGTCATAAAAGTTTTTGATATTATGGCATCCTACCAGAAATCTGTGCATCTTGTTAATCACGTGTAGATGTCTGCATGCATAACAATGCCAATATTGCATAGCGCCCTTAAAAGGATCTGTTGGCAACCTGGTTGAGAATCACTGTGTAAGAGCCTGAAGTGCAAGTCTGATTTAATGGAAAAAAGTGGAAGGCAGGAGGCCTGTTTGCAGAATCTCTGCTGGCTACTCTAAAATAGGACAAAACACTCTTCTGGAAGTAACAGGACACAACGTTCTACTCGTATTATCCAAAACTTTGTTCTGAGGAAAGTGTTGGGGGTCAGAGGGAAATGATAGGCTCTTGAATGCATTCATCTTGTGACATAAAACCAAAATTGCATCTTCTGCTCAATTCATCTGAAGGTACCACTAGGGAGTAGAAGTGGGAGCACAGCCAACTGCCAAAGCTGACCTGAAATTTCTTTTCGCATCAGCCAATGGCTGCCAAAGATTTTTAACCACTTGCTGTTTGTCCCCCTGCCCCTCACACTCAGATTGCCAGATGTTCTGTAGGACTGCTAATCACATTGACAATTCTTCCTGAATAACCAATGTCTCAGCCAGAATACCTTGTTAGAGAAGTTCAGCATTTCTATTTGCACCATACTTAGGCAGAGCTGAGAGTGATGAACAAAGTACAAAATCTGTATTTGCACACAGAGATAGTCCGAAAGAGATTCGTACAAATGGATGTTTAGTTAAAGCATTGCTGTGTGCCAAAGAAATGTGGATTTAATCTTTGAAGAGCAATTCTCTATAGCTAGTGAGATCTGAGGCGCTGGTGAGGCAGAACACCCAGTTTTCTCCTATACATTTAATAGATCATGGGATTGTATTTTCTGGGCCCCGGGAGTGGTCTGTGATTAGTAGTTAAAAATTATGCCAATGAAATTAAATTGGCCTCTTGTAAAGTATTAAGTGCTAAGACTATTCCCTATGTCATTTGGAAATTTTGAACAATTTCAAGTAAATTACTCAGACTCCTAGGAGCCAAAGGCAAGACCTTCACTTTGAGAGGTTATTTCCCCTAAGACTTACAATAAGGTTTTGCATTTGGTTTATACCACAATAATTTACCTGGATAGTCTGCGACAAGCATCTCTTGGGGATCAGCTCTATCATAGCATTTGAAAAGAGTGGTGATGAAACACTGCTTCCAGCCCCTACAATTCCTCAGGGGCTGGCAGCAGAATATTTGCACAGGATGGATGTTTGCTCCACAACACTCCACTGGAAAGACTGCACATCAAGGCTGAGGAGCTCTGGCACAGTTTCTTGCCTTAAAATGATTCAGATGAAGGCAGGAAGTCACCCACGTAAGAATGACATTGACCCTCAGCAACTCACTCAACATGACCTAGGGATGAATTTTAAATCTGTCATAGATTCTACAGAGCCACAGGAAAATACATGCTACAGAAGTTATTTCTGCAGAGATCTAGGGAAATTCGCTGTGTTCGACATACAGTGTAGAAGATTCACACAGATTTGAAAGTGGGTTTTTCACAGAATTGGACAGGCAGCTCCTATAGACCATGGCAGTTTCTCACAATTTGTGGTGTCCCAACCTACTGGCTTTTTTCAGTTGGAGGGAAGACGTAATGCACGTGACATGGACTAAAAGTAACCAGTCATTCAGTCTCTTAACAGCCTCACACACTCACCGAGCGTCTTGCAGAGTTCTGGGTGCTTGACTCCAATAGTTTTCAACTTCTGCAGCAATTCTGCTGAAGTCAACTGTCGCACTAAGTACAGACCCACTGAATAACTCTGGAGACAAAAAAAAAGTGAGAGGATGAGAAAGAATGCTCTCCCCACATGCTGGCTTAATTCCCAAATCACCCTCTTTGGCATTTACCTTTCCATAATTCCCCCAGGTGACAGTGATACGATTGGTTGCTCCAGACAGGTACAGGAGATGTGTGAGGTTAATGGGACGACAGGGCCTCTTTGGCTCCACTCCTGGCTTGTTTGATGGATAATAGCCCTAGGGGACAGAGAGATAGTCTTTTTTTTTCCATAGTAGCATCCGATTCCCTCCCCGCCCCCCCTACATTTTTTGAGTAAAAGGACACACCTCTTCTGTTAACCAGTGTTGCAAAATTCTAGTCACCTAAAGTCTTTTCTGGGGAAAGAAAATTAATTGCTTTGCTTCCGTCTTATGATCAGCCACAGCAGAGAGCAAGAGGGTAGATACCGACCTTCACAGCAGCATGGCAAGAATATGGGTTCACAGGATTTCAGAGAGCTTAAGGTCAGAGGGAACTATTTAATTATCTCGCCTGACCTCCTGTTTACATTAGAGGCCATTTCATTTCCCCCAACCATGCCATTATTAAACTATAAACCAAATTCATCACACAATTAGCTTTAAAAGTCAGAACAAGATACTTTTAGCACCCTAGCGCCTCGCCTCTCTCGCTTTAATCAACAAGCAGCTTCCATTTAAATCTCACAAGTTCTCTTTGTGCTGTAAAGTAACTTGTCATGCCTGGGCTGACTTACCGGCACCGAGCAGTAACTATGATTCACTTTCACTGCGATGTTTGGAGGGTACTGATCCTCCTGAGGGGAGCTAGTGTCTGTGTAGCAGATTCTGGAAAGAAATGGGGCACCTTTAAATAGCTCCCTTCTATCTGTGTCCAAATATTACCACCTTCGCCAGCTGCCAGCCGGACCAATCCGCACCAAATCAACAAGCCAGTAATCACCCCCCAGGACCCGGTACACAGCTGTGAAACAGACTTTGATATAACCAGCATCTTCTATCAACATAGCAACTCAGCTGGCAGATAGAAAAGATAGAGGGTCAAACTAACAGAGAGCCAAAGTGGATACTTGTCCCATCCCTGGGAACAAGGGCTTTGCTCAGAGCGATAGTTATTTTAGCAGCTACTGCCCACAGAGAGCTGGCACCGCTGCCATGCTGTGCTCGTGCGTTCCCTCCCCCAGAGCACTGCCTCATGGGTTTAATTAATTCCCTGTCATCCGGACTTACCTTAGCACAACCTGAACCGATTTCACACCGGGTTGCAACTCCCTGATAAAAACAAACAGAAGACAGGATTCCATGTAACATTTCTTTTTCCCCCAACCAAGTCACAGAGTTTTAGGTTATTCAAAACTGAAAAGGTGTAAAAAACCATTCACTTGTCAGAGCTTCTCTTATAGAATTCACTGAGTTTGGAAAAGAAAAACAGCTTTCCAGGCCTTGTGCGCTGGCTCCAAGCTGTCGTATTTGGATTTCCAAAAGAACATAAAAGATGGTGAAGAAAAAAAGAAAGAAAAACCCTTGTTTTTTTTTCCACCAAAATATGATAATAATGGAAACACTACTACCGATGGTAAATTTTGTGAGATGTTTCCAGCCCACCACACTCACGATCTAGATTATCATTTTAAGAGTTGTTGACAAAGCTATTTAACACCCTCTTTGTTCTATTATTCCATGTAAGCCGATTCTTGAAAACCAAAGAATCTGAGTTTTATGGCAGGGTCAGAATGACTGTGAATGCAGTTAGTTTCAACAGCACTGTGCAGAGAATCCTAGGAAGTTAGGATTGGAAGGGACCTCAGTCCAACCCCCTGCTCAAGGCAGGGGTATCCCCAACCAGATTATCCCAACCAGGGCTTTGTTGAGCTGGGTCTTAAAAACCTCCAAGGATGCAGATTGCACCACCTCTCTAGGTAACATGTTCCAGTGCTTTACTACCCTCCTAGTGAGAAAGTTTTTCTTAATATCCAACCTAAACTTCCCTTGCTGCAACTTGAGATCATTGCTCCTTGTTCCATCATCTGCTACCACTGAGACCATCCTCCTGGCAACCCCCTTCAGGTAGTTAAAGGCTCCTGTCAAATCTCCACTCAGTCTTCTCTTCTACAGACTAAATCAGCCCAGGTCTCTCGGCCCTGAACCATTTCGTTGCTCTCCGCTGGACTCTCTCCAACTTGTCCACATCCTTCCTGTAGTGGGGGCCCAAAACTGGACACAGGACTCCATGTGGCCTCACCAGTGCTGAATAGAGGGGAATAATTGCTTCCCTTGATCTTCTGGCAACACTTCTATACCAGTGCATGGGATTCTTCTGTCCTAAGGGCTTCTGTCCTAAGATTCTTCTGTCCCAAGGACTTTGTACTTGTCCTTCTTGAACACCTTGTAAGATTTCTTTTGGCCCAATCCTCCAATTCATCCAGGTCACTCTGAACCCTGGCCCTGTACTCTAGCATATCTACTACTT
>NW_017729018.1:8568260-8568801 GCF_001723915.1 Gavialis gangeticus | reverse complement strand
CTTCTGGCAACACTTCTATACCAGTGCATGGGATTCTTCTGTCCTAAGGGCTTCTGTCCTAAGATTCTTCTGTCCCAAGGACTTTGTACTTGTCCTTCTTGAACACCTTGTAAGATTTCTTTTGGCCCAATCCTCCAATTCATCCAGGTCACTCTGAACCCTGGCCCTGTACTCTAGCATATCTACTACTTGCCCCCAGCTTGGTGTCATCAGCAAACTTGCTGGGAGTGCAATTCATCCCATCTTTCAGATTGTTAATAAAGATGCTGAACAAAACCAGCTCCAGGACCGACCCTTGGGGCACTTCACTTGATACCAGCTGCCAGTTAAACATTGAGCCTGACAATCCAGCCAGCTTTCTATCCACTTTACAGTCTGTTCATCCAACCCGTACTTCTTCATCTTGCTTGCAAGAATGCTGTGGGAAACAGTATCAAGAGCCTTGCTATTGTCAAGGTATATTATGTCCACTGCTTTCCCCGCATCCACAGAGCCAGTCATCTCAATCAGTTGGTCAGGAATGACTTGCCCTTGGTGAATC
>NW_017729018.1:8557732-8558147 GCF_001723915.1 Gavialis gangeticus | reverse complement strand
TGGGCCCTCCTCCTTTCCTTTAAGATGGGTGGGCACTATATTTGCCCTTTTCCAATAGTCTGGTACCTCCCCCAATCACCACAAGTTTTCAAAGATGATGGCCGTCAGCTCTACAATCACATCAGCCAACTCCCTCAGCACCCTTGGGTGCATCCCATCCAGCCTCATGGACTTGTACACGTCTTGCTTTTCTAAATTGTTCTTAACCTGTTTTTACCACTGCTGGCTACTTGCCTTTTCCCCAAACTGTGCTGCCTGGTGCAGTAGTCTGGGAGCTGACCTTGCCTGTGAAGACCAAGGTAAAAAAGACATTGAGTATTTCAGCCTTTTCTTCATCGTCTGTCACTAGGTTGCCTCCCCCATTCAATAATGGACCCAACACTTTCCCTAACCTTCCTCTTGTTGCTAACATCCT
>NW_017729018.1:8553507-8557313 GCF_001723915.1 Gavialis gangeticus | reverse complement strand
ATCCTGAACTCAATCATCTTGTGGTCACTGCTGCCCAACTGCTGTCTACTACTACTTCCCCACCAATTCTTCCCCATCTGTGAGCAGCAGATCAAGAAGAACATGGCCTCTAGTTCAACACTTGCACCAGGAAGTTGTCTCTAACGCTCTTTAAAAACCTCCTGGATTGCCCAAGCACTGTCAGGGTGACTGATGTCCCCCATGAGAACCAGGGCCTGTGATCTGAAAGCTTTCGCTAGTTGTCTGAAGAAATCCTTATCTACCTCATACTCCTGGTCTGGTGGTCTATAGCAGACGCTCACCACATCACCCTTGTTGCTCTCCCCTCCTTAACCCAGAGACTTTCAACAGGCCTATCTCCAGCCAGCTTCATACTGGAGCTCTGAGCAGTCATATGGCCCTTTTACATACAGTGCAACTCCTCCTCCTCTTCTCCCCTGCCTGTCCTTCCTGAAAACCTTGTACCCATTCATGACAGTGCTCCAGTCCTGCGAGCTCCCACCACGTCTCTGTTATTCCAGTCATGTCATAGTACCGTGACTGTGCAAGGACTTCCACTTCTTCCTGCTGGTTTCCCAGGCTCCGTGCATTTGTGTACAGGCACCTGAGGTAACTAGTTGATTGCCCTGATTTCTCAGGAAGTAGGAGAGCACCTTCCCTGTTGCCCCCTCCTGCGTGCTCTTCCTTCAAGTCTTCTGCTTCCCCGCTTACCTCAGGGCTATCGATCTGCAGGATACATCTTCTACCAGGGCTCTTTCCCTTAACCAGAAGTATTGAGAACACAACCTATGCCCAGTCCCCTTCCCCCTGGCACCCAGAGCCCTGTAGTCACTCTTGATCTGCTCAGGGTCTGCCCTGGCAATACCACTGGTGCCCATATGGATGAGCAGCATGGGGTAGTAGCCTGAGGGTTAGGTAGGTCTCAGTAATCCTTCCGGGACATCTTAGATCCAGGCTTGAGGTATGCAGCAGACCTCCCGGGACAACAGGTCAGGCTGGAACATGGATCCCTCCTTCCCCCACAGAAGGGAGACTCCAAGCACCACCATCTGTCGCCTCCTCTTCATGGAAGCAGCCTCAATTCTCCCCACCTTGGGGATTTCTGGCCTGGCCTCTTCCCCCTATGGGGCAAGCTCCTCCTCCTCTGTTGCTAGTGCACCATATTTGTTCTCCAGGTAAACCACTGCACATGGGGCTGACAACTCTTTTGCTGCCAGAAGATACAAGCTGCCACCTTCCTGCGAGTCCAGGCCCTCTTCCTCTTCTAGCACCACCTCTGGCAGTCCTTCCTCCAGTCCTAGAGGTTTCCTCCAACGTGGAACGGATGAAGTCTTCATGGCAGAGGATGCTCAGGAGCCTTGCTAACTCCCTCCTGTAGCTCTCTTGCCTTCTCCCTGAGGGACACCACCAAAAGGCACCACTCACATCACAGGCACTCCTCCACCTGGCTCCACGCAGAAACAGGACCCAGGAGTCCTGTGTGGCCCCCACTGCCCCAACATCACAGATGGACCCCAGGAGTCTTCACCCTCCGGATGGTGCATGGACGGGCTCCCACACTCCCATAGGTGACTGGTTTCTGGTTTCTCACACTCTCATCCTGGGGCAGGGACCCTGGGAGGAAGCTTCGAGGGGACAGCAGTGAGGGCCAGAACGTGGCAGGACTTCCTGAGAGCACCCAAAACGGTCCTGTGCCAGATGCTGTACAAACCCAGAGCAGAACGACTGATCCCTCCCCCCCAGCCCTGTATCTGCTTAGCCAAGGTATCCCCTGACACAGGGAGAAACCTGCAAGCTGCAGTCTGCACAGCACTAGACCAGGACCTGAGTGGAAGCCGCAACCGTGCGTGGTCCTGCCTGGACAGACGCCTCACAGGTGGAAGCAGAGGAAGAGCTGGAAGAGGCAGCGGCTCTGGGATTGCAGTGCCCTCCAGCTACATCTCTGGGTCTCCTAATCTGCAGCCTCTTGCTTCTTGCCTCTCTTTCCAGGCAGACCCTCTCTAGCAAACTCCTCTGCAGATGGCCTCTTTGCTCTTCCTTGATCTGAGAAGGGTTCCCTTTTCCCTGCAATCTCTTTCCTCTCAGCAAGCTTATAGTAAAGGAATGCGAGAGAGATTCCAAGCAAACTCCCCCTCACTCTGGACTCTAGTTAAACAAGGGGCTTAAGTCTTGGTCTAGTTGCTGAGTTTTAGCTGCTAAAATAAAACTATGTAGATTAGTCAGTACTAATTACATATAAAAAGCAGCTTATCTTTCAGGCTCCCCTTCCAGGACAGAGGCAGCAAACTGACTAGCGAACTGCTTGCAAACTGTCCTGTTTGTTTCTCCGTTTGCTGCTCCCCTGGTCACTTGGACTGTCCAGGCTCCTTTGTCACACCCAGGCAGCAATCAATCAGCAATCAGTCCACTCAGCTGCTCAGAGCACAACCAAGCACATAAACCCACCAAACAGACCTCAGCAGGCCAAGCACACAGGCAACCCTGGCTGAGTTACCTTCCCGGAGCGGGATCTGATGCCTCGTGCTTGGTTCCGCTTCCCCTTCCTCCTCTTGCTCCCAGTGAACTGCTTGCAAACTGTCCAGTTTGCTTCTCCCTGTTTGCTGCTATCAAACAGGATTCTCCCTGTTCGCTGCACAGCAAACAGGATTTTAATACATCTCAAAAAAGCAACATATCAGACTAAACAGGCTCATTAATAAAGTTGTATACACAGGACAAGATCTACGCTTAACTTTTACACAGGATAAAGTGGAAGTACTAGATTAAACCCAACATTTGCCTCGATTTCACAGTGAAGTGTTTCATGTTGTAATCCATCTTTTAACAGAACTCTTTAAAGATGAGAGGTGTCATTTCAGTGTGCAACTTGCAAGGAAGGGAGTTATTCTGGCAATTTTAGTCAGTCTCTATTCAAGCAGTACCAGAGAGGCAGAACCAACCTTGAATGACCGTCTTTACACCTGATCTGAAGCACTCACTAAAATCCCTCCTAGGAGCATGTGCTAAATTCAGATCAGATTACAGATTATTAAAATCCCCTTGCAAATCCAAATATTTTTGGCTTTTCCTTTCTCAACATTCAAGAAACAAAATAAACAGCCTATTATGTCGTTCTAACACAGGGGTGGGAAAAATACGGCCCAAGGGCTGGATCTGGCCTGCCAGGCAATTTAATTCGGCCCGCAGGCGGGTGCCTACCAATTCACTGTATCCAGCCCAGCCCCCCATGCCGTGCTCACATGGGGATGAGCCCCATTCATTCCTGTGGGGGCAGTGCATGCCGCACTCCCAACCACGCCTGCAGGATGGCCCTGACCCTGGCCCCGCGGGTAGGAAAGCAGCATCAGTGAGTGGACTAAGAGCGGTGACAGGCAGGAAGGGTGGTGACGAGGAAAAGCAGCAGCGGGGAAAAAGCGGTGGCAGTGACAGGAGGCAGCAAATGGCAGCTGAGTGGGAGTGTGGGGCCTGCACTGTTGCTGGCAGGTGCCCAGGGAAGAGTGTCAGGAGTGCGCCGCCCAGGCTGGCAGGGTCCACCTGGCTCCACTGCACGGAGCTCCCCAGGGCTCGCATGCAGTTCCTGGGTTCTCTGCCCCAGCCATGTGCCTCTGGAGGAGGAGCACTGTGCAATGGAGCCAGCAGCCTGTCCCCATTCACTGCTGTGTGCAGGGCATGGGGAATGGCAGGGACCTCTGTGCTATGGAGCCTGGCTGGCTTTGCCCCTCTTCCTGCAGCCCTCGCTGAGCCCCATGACCTGCACCACAGGCTTCATGGCACAGGGCTCTCCCCAATGGCACAGGACTCAGGCA
>NW_017729018.1:8535824-8548507 GCF_001723915.1 Gavialis gangeticus | reverse complement strand
GGCCCTGACCCTGGCCCCGCGGGTAGGAAAGCAGCATCAGTGAGTGGACTAAGAGCGGTGACAGGCAGGAAGGGTGGTGACGAGGAAAAGCAGCAGCGGGGAAAAAGCGGTGGCAGTGACAGGAGGCAGCAAATGGCAGCTGAGTGGGAGTGTGGGGCCTGCACTGTTGCTGGCAGGTGCCCAGGGCAGAGTGTCAGGAGTGCGCCGCCCAGGCTGGCAGGGTCCACCTGGCTCCACTGCACGGAGCTCCCCAGGGCTCGCATGCAGTTCCTGGGTTCTCTGCCCCAGCCATGTGCCTCTGGAGGAGGAGCACTGTGCAATGGAGCCAGCAGCCTGTCCCCATTCACTGCTGTGTGCAGGGCATGGGGAATGGCAGGGACCTCTGTGCTATGGAGCCTGGCTGGCTTTGCCCCTCTTCCTGCAGCCCTCGCTGAGCCCCATGACCTGCACCACAGGCTTCATGGCACAGGGCTCTCCCCAATGGCACAGGACTCAGGCAGGGAACCTAGATATACACACATACACACATGCACCCTCCCCTACACACACACACATACATAGACCCCCACAAACCCCATACCCAGCCACCCACACCCCCTACACATCCATATATACCTCCCCATCCACACCCCCTCTACAACCCCCATAACCCACCCACAATATACAAAAGTAAGACTTCATTTTGAGATACTGTGTGATCACCTCTATATACATTACACAAATGCATGCAAATCAGAACAAAAAATACTTTTTGATTTTTTTTCTGGTTCCAAAATGGCACCCCCCCCCCCCCCAAAGAAGTCCTTCTGGGGGTAAGAGGGGGGATTTTTGGTGGCAAAGGTCAGGGGCTAGGGGCAGGACTTCCAATCCCAGGGTAGCAATCAGGAGGCGGGGCACCTGTCAAGGGGCAGGGCTACCCTTGCGGCCCTCAAGAGCTCACCAAAAACTGAATAAGTGGCCCCCCAGCCAAAAGAATTGGCCAACCCTGTCCTAAAAGGTCCACACAAGTCCTGATATACTGTTTCCTCTCTCACTGGGCCCCTGAATGACATTTCCCTACTCTGTTTTCTATCAATCTAGAGCACCATAGCTTTTGAGCACTTAAGTATTCAAGAAAGAAAAAGCCCTCCTCTCCCTCGGACATTAGTACTTGCAGGATTATTTACTGTGGGAAAGTTGGGTCAGAGTTTTACATCTCGTTTTGAGGGCTATTTGGTTTGTCGTCATTCTGATCTTTCATGGCAGCAAGTCCCACAGTAACAGGCCAGCTGCAGAGAAAGCTTTATCTCCCACACAGGCATATTTCACTCTTGGGGTTGAAAGTTATGTCACTGAAGAGGAACGTAGTTGTCATGGTAAGTCTTAGTGGCAGAGCGTGAGATGGTTGCTTAGGTAGCTATTATAAGGATCCTTATAACGGAGCAGCTTTCTTTCAGGCAACTAAGGTCAATGGCATTAAGCATATAGCTTTTAACCTGGGATTCAAAAAAGCCACTGCAAACAGATTCACAATGCAGGGTTAAGAGAATTTAAGACATCTACTGATTTCATGCTGTTTGCCCCGCCCAGACTTACTATTCTAGCTGGAGGTTACAGAACTAGGAAAGTCAGGAGACACTACGGCAAATTGGATAGTGCAAAGAAATTACAGTTTTTAACAGCGGAGAAAAGGCGGCATGCTAGTGTCCTCAAGCAAGCAGTGCTGGCAGGCAGAAAAGAGACTGGAGAGAGGAAAAACCCACCAGGGACGTTACACAATTCAAAGGCTTTTTTAAACAATACATGGCAAAGAGTACCTGGAATTTCTGATCAGATCCACTTGTCTTGATGTCAGTGCAAAAATGCATGGACTTTCCTGGAGCTTCTCATTGTTCTGTGGGACTGAAGAAACAGGAGAGAAAAAGGAGACTTTATCTCCAGTGCATATCAGAGTGAAGCAGAGACCAATCACATTCTCGCTTTCATTGCACTGCTAAAAAAGAGGTAAATTCAGTTTGCTTAGGGCTGCATTTGTGTTTGAAAGGGTGCAGAGACTAAACATGAGAGAAGTTCAAGCCTCCCCCAGCAGGACTGAAGAGTTGTATGCAAACTCCGAACATTTTCCTGGCAAGATAAGGAAGCAAGATGTGTGTCAAATGTCTTTATGCCATGCACCGCTGATTAAAATGGACTGTTCACTCCTTGCCTGCCTCTTTTGTTGGCTGGGGAATTAAAGTGCTGTGGACTTTAGTCCCATCTATTTTTCAGGACCCTCCCCCTCCCACTTCCATAACCCAGACAATAGGCAATACTTAAAAATAAAAGCCTATCATGAACGGTACCACAACAGGAAGACTAGAATACAGAGAAAAACCTAACAAAGGATGTCAGAGCATTCACAGATGAAACCACTAGACTATGGAAAGGGAAGTAGGCAATTGCACATCAGCTTTGGACAAGATAGCATCAAAACCCGAGCCCCAGAGGGCAAAGAAAGAAGTGTTTACAAAAAAAATAGAAGGACTGGTGCATTTGTAGGCATGAGAGTGCCACAGGTGAAATGCTATGCATAATAACTGACACTTTAAGATGTAATGTTCGTTTAACATTTAGTTTTACGAATAAACCTAATTAAAATTAACATTTAAAACTGATAACCTATGCTAGCTTATAGGAAGTTTAAATCCCAATTGAAATGAAAAAGAATCGCACTCAACCAGCAAAAAAGCTAAAACAAAAAAATGAGGTTTAGGAGGGTCCACTGGCTAAGCACCTGCAACTTCAAATGCCAGACTAGCTCTCTCAGAAATTGCCTCTTCTGCAAGGCAGAACAAATATCTTCTTCTTTCACTCTAATCAATTAGTTTGGTTCAGCTAGTTTATTCATAGCTAAGAAATTGAGCGGGTATTGGAAAAGCAGGAAAACTGGTTTTCCTTTTTCCAATCTGTGAACAAAAAAATGGAGATGGGGGCATGAGGTCCATCAGTCCTAAAACCTTGGAGGGCACAGGAACAGAAACAAATCAGTGCAGTTAGCTGAAGGTACTCCCTTTATGAATACGTCAACTGTAAATGCAAGCCATATCTTTGTAAAATTACCAGTTCATAAGGAAAAAAGTAGGCAGAATATTTAAGGCAGTATTAAAATCAAAATATTGAAGTGTTATTTTTGTGCATTTTCAATCATAATCCCCGTTTCCATCCAAATGCAGCTTGACACAAATTGTAAGAACAAATCTTGTAAGTTAGAAATGCATCATTTGCCATTTTCTAGCTTAGTAAAAATACACAAATTAAACAGGCTAGATCATCCCTTCAAAACAACTGCATTGTCTTGGTTAGTAAAACCAAGTATCAAATACAATAACATGGCAGAGTTTTGAAAAGGTAAAAATACAAAATGAGACTAAAATGAATCATTTAAAAATTGATCCACATGGCAAGAACTCTTCTCTTTAACCAAAGAGATTGCCACCTTCTCTAGAGAACAACGCTGGTGGGCCGACTAACCCAGACTGAGGACGCCATCCTCAGCCTCAGCAGTGAAGCTGTGACCCCAACAGTCTCCCACCCAAGCCCAAGCAAGTGGGAGATTTGGTTTTTGCTGAAGTTACAATCTCCAAAGAATCCCTCAGCAGCAAGGCATCCAATATGCCGCATACCCTGGAACACAAAACGTGCTTATTCAACATGCCAAACGGCTGGGGCAGCACTCCAAGAGAGAAGCCCATCCAAGATCACCTCTCCTGCTCGATGAAATATAATGGGGCAATGAACACAGCCAGAAGCTGAGGGAGGTAGGACGGCTCTTGCCTGCACAGCACCAGGCACAGACAGAACAGCAATCCTACGCAATCTGAGCATGCAGCCAAGACCACAGAAAAAAGCAACACTAGCCAGAAGCAGAAGACGCTCGCTTTCCTCTGCAGCTGCCTGGTTAACAGTGAAAGAAGGAAACCGTTAGGAGACCTGACCTGCACCCCCCTCGATTTTTATTCCTCTCCAAGGACCCAAGTTGGGCCAACTCATCTTTACTGGATGAGAGCCAGGATGCTCCCCTCATGCACAAATAATGCCTCTATTTGGTTGGTCAAAGTAGGCTGCTATGACTTGACACAGTTCTCAACCCTTTCTAGCTGTGAAGAAACAGAGAAATCACACTAGGTCTGACCAGCAGACTTGTATCCTGTCACCAAGCAAGACCAAAACCAGATGCGTGACAGGAATGTGCAGGAAAACACCCTTCAGTAGCTTACGGGGTAATATATTCCCAGGGGGAATTTCTGCTGGATCCACATCAGACAAACATTGATTTATGCCGTGAAATGTCAGGATGTCTACCCCTTGCTTGTGAACACTGAATAGCACAGGAACACTACCATTCAAAATGGCCAGGCACATACATCCTTCACCCAAGAGCAGTCATCAAAAACACGTTTTTTTTGAGTGACCAACCTTAGACAAACGAGTTTCAAGCAAAAGTCTTTCCTGAAAATGAACTCTCTTGAAATCATGCAATGCATTCGCCACTGAGGACAGACCAAAACAGTCAGAGCTTTAAAGCAAGTCCTGGTGAGGATTTCTCAGAGGAGCCCCGATGCATGGAAGCATGCTTTGCAATCAAGGCAATGCAGTTGCCTCAGCCACCAAGCCAGACAGTCTATTCAAAGCAACTGGGGATAATCTTTGTTGGAGGAAGGAATGTACTGTCAAAATGCTTGCAGCTAGTTAGAGCAGAAATCATACTGTCAAGTCGATATTAAAAAGTCTAAGACAAACCAACACCGTTTACTGCAACAGTGGCTGGAACTGCTAGATTATGCAGCTCTGTTCCCAGAATAGTCGTATGAGATCCTCCTTGGGCACTGCCTCCAAGGGAAGTCCCACTGTCTGCAAGTGCAGGCCAAAATTCCTTGCCCCACTGTTTTTAAATTGCAAAAGCCAGTAACAGCACTGCCCTAGCTGCCAGCATGCATGAGGATTAATACCCTAAGAACTGTGAGGCACTCGGATATTATGGTGACAGGGATCATGCAAATGCCCAAGAGATAAATACCAAAGTTTGTTGGAAACAGCAGTAGAAAAAAAAATTCAATGACTAGAAAGGTCTACACTTGATCCCAGTCTTACATCTGAGACCTCAGCAATAGCAAAAAGTGGTGATGAATTAATTAATGGGCACACCTGCTTCATTCCCACTGCCAAACCATGTTAAAGACTGCCCACCCAAGGCAGCTGTGCTGATTTAACTAAGCCATTTCTAACCAGAGTAACCGAATTCTCACAACGCTTGTGGGTTTACAGTTACCAAATACTGAATATTACCTGGATCACGCTACATTTAATCTGTTTGCTCCCACAGCTGAAGCCCTCTCTCCAACCGTAACCTGATGCTTGCCTGGTCGGGGAACACTGCCTAGAGACCAAATTAGACATACCCCATCTCACCTTTTTTCTCAAGGTGATAATTTTGAAGAGGCAGGAGAGCCCTTGTTACTTCTCAGCACAGATTAGCTTCCAATTAACCAATATCCTTCCAAGTCAAGGGAATGCACAAATTGCCGTTCCCTTGTTCCCACCACTACTACTACTACTGCGCTTTCAAATTCTCTCTTTAGTTGCGGCCCATTTCACCAGGCTGCATCAGTACTTAAGTACGTGTCAACATGATCTTTAATCTCAGATTTGTCTTGGGTATTTCTAAAACACAAGGAGAGGAACAGTTTTTGAGAGCGGCTCTGGTTTAGATAGAGAAGCTGCACCAGTATAACAAAAGGTACATCTGCAAACAGAAGTTTAAAGTGGTGCAACATCAATATACACAACCCTTTATTCTTGAGGACTACCCCCTCATTCCACCCCAACCTCACCAAGCAGAGCTCCACGGAAATGCAACTTTTCTTCACTAGTTTCATGTTTGCTTCCTCCAAAAATATCATCACCACGATAAGTACTTAGAGCCTGCTTTCTACAGAGCATGGTTTCACGAGGGCACCAAGTAGCACTGCTTAGCGATGACAGACAAAATCTTGTTGAACCAAGTACAGAGGCTGGTCACAAAGATGTCTGTCGCTCCTCCTAGCGTTAACGCTTGAACCAGATCTCTGCAGAGATGCCCAGCCTTCTCTCAGTTCCAGTTACTGAAATGAAATGGCAGGGCCAGGCCACACAAGGCCCTCATGCTTCCTACCCCACATTAACAGTGGTGTGTGTTTGTATATTCCCAGCTTCCAGGGCTTGGAAAATCAACCTGAAATCCAAACATGTGTTGTATTGTAGATTGTGAGCAATAAGTCGAGACACCAAAGATAACGAGCATCTGTTCACCACCTAAGTACTCTACACTAATGAAGCAGAAGTTGCATTTATCAAAAGAGAAAATTAGTCAAATGTGCTTCAGGGAACAAGCCGACTCTCGGGAGGTATTAGCTAACATTGGGGTAGGATACTAAGTCTAGCCAAACCCAAGATCTGATGTCACCTAACAATTTTTCAACTCTTATAATCAGGATAAATAGTGTTCTGTTCCTATTTCTCATCTGTAGATATTTCCACTCTTCTTCTCTTTGGACCCATGGACAGGAAATGAAGTTGTAGCTAAATATATATATTTTTTTCTTCAGAAGATTGGATCGCATTCAATTTACATTTCTGATGGAGCACAACCTTGAAGCGTGCTGCATTCAGAAGCAAATTCATCAATTTCTAAAGCTCTAGCATGTGTGTAGTTAACATACAGTTTAGCCTGTCAGCATCAGTTACCACTTGTCTAAGGTATGACAGCCTCCAACCTTTGTTGCTGTCACATGAAGCCTGACTCATACAGTCAGTAGATTTTTTTAAAATTTTAAATACTGGTGAGCAGTTCAGAAACTAAGAAATATGGAAAATAGGAGTAAACAGGGAAAAAAAAAAATCAGGCACCACTGCACAAAGGGCAATAAACTTATGGAATACGTTAATCGGGAAAGGCAACTGAAACAGAGGATATAAATAAGCTCTAGGGATATCCACACTGGCTTGCGAAGGCGGAAGGGAGTGAAGGTATGATAAAAAAGCAGGAAGATGGGATTAAGAAATTATGAAAGTGCAGCCACACTGGGCCAGACGGCTGTTTCCTGTTCCTAAAAATTTATGTTCTCCTGATTTAAAGAGGACAGTTTAAGTATTGTCAAATTCTGGTAAGGCAAGTTTTGCAGAGCCACATAACATGGTCAATGAAAGTGCTTTTCAGGCCACGCTAGAACAAACTCTGCACTCCTCCTTGGCCAGCACAACAATGCCGTGCAGCAGTGGCCATCTCCCAGGTCTTCTTTCAAATTTCCAACCCACAGCCAAACGCTGCAGCAGTTCATCCACCTGCACGAGGGTAAAGTGTCATTTCCTTCATCTATCACCACTGCTTTCATGCTCATGCACATTAGAAATGTGCCTTTTCAGCAAAGGGAGATCAGATTCCCAGGTTCTGTCTTTATTTTGCTAAAATAAAAGTCTATGTCGGGTTGCAGGGAGCACACTGTGTCTACGCTTCAGAGTCAGCAGTGGCTTCCAATAGCTCTCCAAGCACAATTCAAGGTGCTAGTCTTGAGCTATAAAGCCCTACGTGGCCTGGGACCTACATAGCTAAGGGACTACCTCCTCCCTCACATTCCATCATGATCCTTAAGGTCAGCCAAGAACAACCTCCATTCACCAAGTCAAAACGCACAGGAGGTCATTTTCAGTTGTTGGTCCCCAGCTCTGGAACTCCTTTCCCTTGGGGCCTGCCAGAGCTGGAGCCTGGCCATCTTTCAGAAGTGGTGCAAGACATTTTCATACAGGAAAACTGTTATCATTGTAGGGTTAAGCTCTGGGTATTCTTTGGGGAACAACTGTATTACTTCATCCGTTTTTATTACTTTGTTGTCACAGGCTACCCTGAGCCTCTTTGGGAAAGCTGGCACAGAAATCCAATCAAATCGAATAAATCAGTACAAATGTTGTAGCAAGGCCTCATGTTACCAAGCTTACTCCTTGGACAACTGCACATCCATGTAGTTTGAGGAGTCCCAGGGCAACCAGGAGAGGAAAAAAAAAAAAAAGGGGGAAATGGAGGAAAGAAAAAAGAAAGGCCCATACTTCCTGCAGAACATGCCACCAAAATTACACTTCACCCAGGCACACGTATGCTTAATACTACTCAGCAGCGTTCCCTCTAAGCTGCATGGCGTGAGCGGCTGCAAAGGCACGCTCACGCCATGCTGCCAGGCACACCTGCACAGCTGCGTACATCACACAGCTCAGAGGGAATGCTGCTACTCAGAACTACAATAGCGCAAATGCAGTGTCCAGCCATCTGGGCTCCTAGTTGGGAGAAGATGCTTATTTCACCTTCCAGATTCTTCTAGTTGTCTCTCAAAAACACAAGGTCCTGAACATACAAAACTGTGACTGGTCTATACAGAGCATGCCTACTATGGAAGCCATCTTCTTTCCCTTGTGGCAGGCTTTCAGTCTGCTGGGCTAAGTACAGAACCAACTGGCACTGATACAGAAAGGGACAGCGCTCCTGTTTAGTACGCTTGTGGCACTGATGCAAAAAGAAGCTTCCCCTCTAATATACTGCTCCATTAGCCAGAGCAGAGATAGATTACGATTCACTGCGCGAGGATGCAATGCTACAAGGCAGCATTTTCAATGACAGATATGAAAGCTCCGGCAAAACAAGACAGGCTTTACATTACTTATCAAGATGACTGCAGTTCCTGTTTTAAGGTACAGGGAATATAAGCAGAAACAAATAAACCTATATTTAAAACATTTTGAACAAACACCCACCAGAACAGGGTTCATTGGGTCCCTCCCCTACTCACATGGCCGCTTTAATCACTGAGAACACTGCCATTGTTTCAAAGCCTGTATGCTTTTTCCACTTTCTTTTCCCCAAATGAGCCCTTGGCACAAAGCCTGCACCTGGGTACAAGACTCACCTAGCTCTGTCGGCTTCAGCAGTTCATCCAAGATGTTATAGAAGGGCAGTTTCACCAGCCGAACTTCGGGCTTTACAACTTTGGGCGGTAACCTTCCCAGTCCATTAAGGTATTTTCCATAGATCGCAGGATAGTCAATGTTAGTAGTGGAGATAGAAGTCCTAGCAACAGTGCTCCCCCGGTCGTATGAAGAATGTATGGAGAGCGTCTCAGGAGGTCGGTGCGGCTGCTGCTGCGGCTGCCCAGAGTCGGAGCTCTTCTTGGCATAACGAGTCTCATAGAGCTCTTTAATCTTCTTGAACACTTCCGGGCTACAGTCAAACTGGACCAGCTGCAATGCTCTGGTGACCAGTTCATGTTTAAGTCCGCTTTTACTCCTGCCGACATACCCCAGTAACATCTGAAGATCCGACACTCTGAAACTCATCACCATGTTCTAGGGAATAAAGACGAAAAGTCAAGTCAAAGATTCTTATGGTTATAAATAGATTGTGTGACAATTCCCTCCACAGTCTGTAGCCTGGAATCCAAAATACTGATGTTCACTTTCAAGAGCGACACCTAGCCTTCTGCTTAGATCAGCTGCTGTTCACCTGATTAACGTGCTGTGCGTTAGACACTTGTCTGGACAATGGAAATGAGCAGGAGACTATCTACTGAATTATCAACCTATTCACACAGGTCAGACAGCGATGGCACAAGCTCATCTTTAAATTACTACAAATATTTGTATCCTCGTGCTGATTTTAGTAGAAGCAATAGCAACTATACAGTAACTCAGGGAGACACTGAGTGGCTTTGCACCATATTCATGACTCAGTTCCTGCTTTCAAAAGAAGGAATTAGCCCTACCCAATAGCTCTCATTCCCTGCCTGGCACCTGGGAAAATTGTGTGAGTTTTTTAAAAATGCCATTATGTTTGGGTGTATTTTGATGTCATCCTATATTAAAGCGAAGGCAACAGTTAAGGTCAGTAGTGGAGACAGAAGCTCTAGCAACAGTGCTGCCCCAGCTGTATGAAGAACACCCTGTTTTAAGACTGCACACATCTATCCCAGTGTTATCAGCACTGCCTGCATGTGCAGGAGAATTCTCACATATGCCTGATTCAGAACTGAAATGCTAACAGGCCACAGAACGATGCTCAAGGAGGTTTTATTTGAGCAGAAGGCAGGAAGACAGGCCAGGCCAGGCCACCAGTGACATTCACAGGGAACCCTCTGGTCAGAAACCCAGTTCTTGATGCTAGACATCCTCAGCATCTTCCCTCTTTCTGCCAGGATGTATTCTCTGGACTCTGTTTGAATATTTCATCTTCATAGCAGTCTCTGGTCACTGCAGTCTGATGTTTTCAAAGAATCCTTTCTACTCAGTCTTCCTGTGCCCATGGGAACAGTTCCTTTCCTTATCACCCAGGACTTCTTATCCTCTGGGTGACAGCAGGGCCTATCAGATTGCTAGATGGGCAAGGGTGCCAAGGGACTACTTGCTTCTCTGGCCCATGCCCAGCCACTCCTAATACCAGGCCCAGTGCCTGCTTCGCTACTGTTCTAATAGAGCACCATAAAACTATTAAGGTAGACCCAAGGTTTTCAAGACCATTTAACACTATCCAATCTCAATTTCACCTTCTTGTGCTCGTGGAAGTTCAGAGAGCCTATAACTGTCCACAGATTCAGGAAGACAACGTTGCATCTGTCTACACTGGAAAGCTTACCTGCATAAGAATAAGAGCTTTTTAATTAAAAGTAATGCTTAGATTCAGAGATTGATCATTCTGACCCTCCTGACTATCAAAGACAATGTCACAAGTGTTCAGGGTGAACCGATGAAGTGCATTTCCTATAAATGCAAACTGCCTTGAAAATGTTTAGCAGGCACCTATGTTTCTCACTTCAATGTACTTCGTGTTTTATACACAGTATTCTACAGCAGAAGATGAAATCGGAGCGCTGGTAATGATCTTTCCATCTGAAGTCAGATTAATCTATGCAAACCAGCTGATAACAGTATTCTTGTGATTCTCTGAAGAGGGACAAACTAATTTTAAAATTAAAAAAATGAAGTAAGACCAAAAACGTTCACTTGCCATGTTTATTTGTGGGAAGTAGTATTCAGCCCAGAAAGACCTAACATTATTTTATTTTATTTTTCCCAGTTTTCTATGAAAGCCTCTAACTTCCTGGTTCACTGAAGAGGTCACAGAACTCAAACTCACTGGCTGGACTGAGACGCTGGGTGGCTGAGATGTTCTGGAATTTCTTCTGGCGAGGGGAAAGGGCTTTGGAGAGAGTTCAGCTGCTTGAACACTTGTCTTAAGACTTGGGAAACCTGGGTTCATCTCCCTGCTTCACTACAGAGCTGTTGTGTAGTTCAGGATGAGTCATTTGGTCTCTGTGCTTCTGTTCTTCGTCTGTAGCATGGAAAAAATAGGACTTTGCCACCCCGCGGAGTTAAGATAAAGAAACATTAAAGACTGTGAGATGCTTACTGCAAGAGAGTCAAAAACACCTCCAAAAAAAGCTATTCCTGCACTCACTGTTCTTGCTTTCTGATCACTTGGGGCATCAGGAACATAAAACAGTTTACGCGCAGTTTATATTTAGCAGCATTTCAAGTCTTAAAAAACACAATCATGATTCTTGACCAATAAGAAAGCCAAAACATTTAGGCACAGAGAAAAACAGATCACTAGAAGCTTGGGTCACTCACTCATCAAGGAGCGAACACAAATACAGTTTTCGTTAGCTAGCGAGGTTATTTCAATATCAATGCAGATGCAGGCTTTCCCATAAACTAGGAGGTCGTGTGGACAAGGGGCACAGAAGATGGCAAGTTCCAGTCTACCAAGCCCACAGATTCACACAAGTTTAGGGCTGGAAGGGACCTCAGAAGATCATCTGGGCAGGAAAGATGGCTGGCCTCACATGTCACCCCAGCGCACCTTTGATGACCAACATGTCCGCAGTGCCTCCTATCAGAAGAGCAGCAGGCTCAAGCCACCAGTGTCCATCCTTCAATCCTTTTGCCACTTTGCAATCCTGCAACCTCTCAGGCAGCGCCGCAAACCCTCAGCTGCCCCAGGTAGGCGAGTTCCTTCCTTCCAGCCTAATCCGGCTGTACACCGAGCACCTTCAGCTGTCATTGCAGTCACTGGGTAAGAGCGGTGATTTGACAGGAAGCTTTGCAGCGCGAAGCCGCCTTCGATCTCATCCCTGGGCACATCGCGAGCTCATCCCCGGGCGCATTTGCCCACTTCACACACACAAGGGTACTGCACAGTGGGACTGGACCACAAAGAAGAGCTTAGCGCTACATACGAGACAGAGCATCCAGAGCATCCCTTGTATATATACAGGACTACATATATGGGATGCTCTGGAAAACTAGACACATTTTGAAAGCCCCTCGATTGAAATGTAAAGGTCGCCAGGACCCTCGACACCTTCCAGTGCCACATGGTCTTCCCCGAAAGCTCCCCTGGCCTTCGACGCGGACCTCAGCAAAACCATCCGGGGATGTGCCGGCGGAGGGGGAGTGTTCAGCAGGGAATTTCTCCGCCGGGAGGTATTTGGACAGCTCCTCGCAACTTGCGCCAAAAGCCTTTCCAGCGGAGGATGCCTGCCCGCCATCGCTAGGGGCCAGTCCCCCCCTTGCAGCCCCGTGAGCCAAGGGGAGAGCAGGGAGGGTGAGGGAGGGATGGGTCGACCCCAGGAGCAGGCGGCGGGGCAGAG
>NW_017729018.1:8523766-8535644 GCF_001723915.1 Gavialis gangeticus | reverse complement strand
GCTCACTCACTTTCGCCTCTACCAGCTCCGCCGCCATCTTGTTTCCAGCGTCCACCGCGCCGGGAGCCGCCGCCGGGTCACGTGAGCGGCGGGGCGGGGCGGGGCGAGGGGGGCAGGCGCGGCCAATCAGAGCGCGCCCTCGCAGCCTCCCTCCCACCCCAGCCGCGGGCGCAGGCGCAGTGCAGCCACCCGCCGGCGCCACCTGCAGCCAGAACCCCGCCCCCTCCGCCTCTGACAGCCGCGGGCTCTTAAAGGGGCCGAGCGCGGTGTGGGGACAGGGAGGGAGTGGGTCTTACACCCAGTCCACGTGCAGCCAGGGGTGGAAGGAGCATCCTCCGCAGTAAAGTGCTGTGACTTCTTTACCGTATTCGGGGTATGATATAAGTCCTCAGGTTCAGGGTGAATGCAAAGGGATTTACCTTTTGAATTGCTCCCAACCCTGTGGGTTCATCAGTGCAGCTTGTCATTTGAGGGAACAAGGCCAAATCCTGCTCGCTTGACATGTGCGAGCTGCCTGTTGGGCTCCAGAGATGATCCGACTTGCGGGAGAAAGGGAGTTGGGATCATTAGCTACGATGGGCTGGATTTCTGTAATTAATGGGAGTACACAGCTACACCCATCCACACCCACATGCACCCATACCTGCATCCCCCCATCCACCCACACCCCTACGCACATGCCCACCCCCCATACCCACACCTACCAACCCACCCAGACCCACCCACACCACCCTACTTACCACCTGGGGCCTGGGCTTTGACCCTCTGAAGTGTCTTGTGGGATTATGATCTTCCATTTCTACCCAGGAAATGAAACTTTCATTTCTACCCAGAGCTTTTCCAATCTTTTCTCTGATGCCCGATGAAGGGTGTGTGTGCCCGAAAGCTTGCAATTCGAGAAACTTTTGCAAAAATCTAGCTGGTCTAATAAGAGGTATCTCCTCTACCATGAGTCCTGAACCGAAGTGCCTTGTGGGAGCATCCCATAAACTTGGCAGATTCCCAGGGAGGCCAGAGCTGTCCTCACCCCAGCCTTGTGCGTCCTGGCTGTGCCCGTGACTGACTGCATGGCAGATCAGCTCCATAGGAGCTTCGTATCCTGGCCCTGCAATGAGGCCCAGGCTAATCTGAGCCTGTATCTTTCCCTTGAAGATTTTCCATAGTAGCTGGGAGGAGGAGGAGAAGATCCCACCGTTGCCCACCATGGTTGTCCAAGGAAAACCTTCCAGTCTCCGCCTATCCCTGGTAAGTGGAACCGGCTCTGTAAGGGCTGATGAGGGGAGGAAGGGTAATACGCAGCTGCTGCTATCTCCTCCCTTCCAGTGGGGATTTGTACTTTGAAGTCCTCCCACATACACCCATGGCTCAGGAAGGTCTGACCCAGCCCCCTGGGGCAGAGCCTGGAAAGAAGAAAGGGTCCATGGACCTGCCTCTGCTCCAGCTGACACACCCTGAGCTTTGGCACCAGGGATGTTAATGAGCCTTACCCATATTGCAAGATGGAAACAGACACAAAGCAAAGGAGGTCCTGTGACTCAGCTGGAGTTGCAGTCAGGAAGATGCTAAATTTAGATCCTCAGATATGCCCTCTCAAGCTCTGCTAGCTGGCATTGTCCTGACTTTCTGGGACTTGCTGTCCTGGTGGTGAAGGCATTAGCACCGGTGACCCCAGAGTTTCAAAAATCATGAGTGTGACCCTCAAACATCTTGTGATCGTCTGAATAAACATGAGTTTAAAAAACCGCCGAACTTCACGGGGCTGTCGGCATTAGCTTCAAGGGGCTGAAGTGCTTTGGTGGTGTGGTTATGTCACTGTATATAACAGTAACAACTACAGGCAGAGATACAAGTTTTTGCATAACACTTCACACTCACAGCTCTGCCATGGCAGCAAAACCCCTATTAGATAAAATATGGGGGGTGCAGGAAATAGATAGATAGATATTTTATCTATCTGTCTTCAAAGTTGGTTGGCCTTGATTTAAATATATTAACAAAATAAGCAAACAGAACCCTCCAAAAACCCAAAGAGAAGTATAAAATTGCACAAGTCTTTTATTTCTTTTCCCTTTAGGAAACTTTCTCTTGAGCATAATTTGAAGGCAGACTTCAAATGTATATATTTGCTTCAAAAGGTTTGTATTCCAACACAGCCTTGCCAATCCTATGCAAGCAAAAATCATCATTCAAGACCCAAAATACCATAAGAGTAGCTAAAAATGTTGTAAAACTATTTGGGGCTCTTTTTTTTCCTTCTCATTTTGATTTCTACATGTTAAGGTACAATCAGTTAATATTTTTAGTCTTTTATAACACTAGAACTAGAAACTTCTTTTTAAAAATGAAAGATGAGATTCTCAAGTAATCCTTTGTTTCCAGGGGCAGGAATTAAAAGGCATGATCAATATTTTGTGATCCTAGGATAAAACAGTAAGAGCTGGCAACCCAGTAACCTAGGCAAAGGTGATATCTAGTATTTGTTGGTCAAGATTTTCACAAAGTTTGATTCCTACATCCATATTTGGCACCTCAATAAATAAACTGATTTTCAAAGTAGGGTAAGAGTGATTTTTGTAACCCTGATAGTCCAGAAATTATGCAAGAGGCAAGGTTTTCTTTGGGTGATATCTTCCATTGGTCAAACTACGTAGTTGGGATAAAGTTAGACAAACTTTTGGATGCAAGACGTTCTTCCTTAGATCTCACAGATTTTCGGAAGTACTGGGTAGTTTCTACTATAATCTTTCAAAACTCAAGTAACCAACATGGGCCCCAATTCTGTGATGAGATAACAGACGTAGTTTACAGTAGGCACATCAGTGGGCTTAGAAACTTCTGCAAAGGAATAGGGCCTCAAATCCCTTTTCGTAATTTTTGGACTTGAGGACTGCTTGGGGAGGGGATTTTTCTGAGGGACAAAGTAGCAAAACCACTATGAAAATCAACAGGAGTTGTGCAGCTAAGGACTATTTGTGCCTTTCAAAAGATCACTGGAAACAATGTTGTAAGTGTTGAAGTGACTTAGGAACCTTAGGCTAAAAATGGAGACCAGTTTATCTTGGAGCTGATTGGCCCAGGCTTTAACTCTGCATAAAAACAGGCAGCAGGCTCAGTCCTTAAGGCATGCAGCCTTAATGGCAATTAATTCAATTAGCCCCAACTGCCTTGGGAAAAGGTGTTATCTCCATTCTTCACAGGTACTTGGGGTGGGACAATGAGCTTGTATTGCTGTAGGATCCCAGCACAGAAGGCTTGGGGCAGATGGGGAATCCTGTGATCTGTTTTTCAAGTCACCTGTGCATTTAAGAGAATAATTTTCTCCGGTTATGTGCCCCCTTGCCTTAAAAATTTGAAGCCGGAGTCTCACTACTACCCTTCAGAACTAGATTTGTAAAGACATAAAGATCCACATAGATGCCAAGTGGAAATTAAAAAAACCACCACCCAAAAAACACATTAGTGTCAATGGAAGTCAGATGACTCAACCCAGATCTTCCGACTGTTTGGACCCCTAAGATCCGCTGAAATCAAGGAGTGGTAAGTGCTTAAGTAGAATAAGGGTGTAGGTTGTAGCCATGTTGGTCTACGAACATAGGCAGACCAGGTTCTTTGCATGATTCTGATATCTTTTATTAGACCAACTTAAATAGTTTCCAACTATTAAATAGTTGGTCTAATAAAGGATATCAGATTCACCTAAAGAACCTTGTTCGCCAAATAGAATAATAAAATAGAATAATAAATAATACCTAGGAGGATCTGGGGAGCAAGTGTATTTTTAAAGTGCCATTTAGTGCCCATCTACAAGTCTAGGTGTCTAAATGTATTGACTAGGCTGGCTTCAAGAGACTTGGTTATTTTGGAAAACGTGACCTAGGCACTTTTGAAAAATATTTCTCTTTGACCATGGCCACAGTTGTTTCCAGAATTAGCCATTTTTGCTGTTGTTCTTTGTTGAAAGAAAATGGAGATTGTGTTTACTTTTGGAAAGTATATCAGCAGACAAGGTTCTTTGGGTGAATCTGATATCTTTTACTAGACCAGCTTAAATAGTTGGAAAACAATTTTTAAGCAAGCTTTCGGGTTCAAAAACCCTTTGTCAGGCTGAGGAAGTTCAGCAGTTGGTGCGTGCTCTTCCTAGATGGAACGAAAAGTAAAGAAGCAAGAGGCTGTACAATATATGGAAAGTACTATTGTATACAATTGCATATGGAAAGTATATTGTACACTCTTGGAAAACCATGTTGTTTCACTCTCCCATTTATATGTATGAGTTATGGAAGAGTGAAAAAATACACTTTTCCAAGAACGAACAAAATCCACATTTTTACTACAGTACCATTAGTCTGTGAATCTTCTGGCTCTTTACATTGCAAAATGCATCCAGCCAATTGCACAGCTCTAAAATAGAGGGATTCCCTCCTGACTGCACCTGTCAATCAGTCAATGTTTTGAAATGATGAGGATTAATCACCCTTGTAAAATGTAACCTTTTATTTAGTTACTCGCTGTCTCCTACATGCAAGCTCGGGTAGTCTTCTGGAACAGATTTCATCAACATTCAGGCTGGAAGGGGCCTCGGAAGATCATCGAGTCCAGCCCCCTGCCTGAGGGGCAGGAAGTCAGCTGGGGTCAAAGGTTCCCAGCAAGATAAGCATCCAAATTTCTCTTGAAGGTGGTCAATGTAGGTGCTTGAACCACTTCCGATGGCAGGCTATTCCAGACCTTGGGGGCTTGGACAGTAAAGAAATTCTTCCTTATGTCTAGCCTGAAACGGTCTTGCAGTAGTTTATAACCATTTGACTTCGTCATCCCTTGGGGCGTTCTTGTGAACAAACGTTCCCCCAGATACTGGTGGTCACCCCTGATAAACTTATAGGTAGCCAACAGATCACCCTTGAGCCTGCGCTTTTCCAGGCTAAAGAGCCCCATGGCTCTCAGCCTGTCATTGTATGGTCTGTTTTCCTGACCTCGGATCAAGTGCGTGGCTCTTCTCTGGACTCTCTCAAGCTTCTCCACATCCTTTTTGAATTGTGGAGCCCAAAACTGGATGCAGTACTCCAGCTGCAGCCTCACCAAGGCCGAGTACAAGGGGAGAATGACATCCTGGGATTTGCTTGAGAAGCATCTATGGATGCAAGCCAGCGTTTTGGTCGCTTTAGTAGCCGCAGCATCGCACTGAAGGCTCATGTTCATCTTGTGGTCAATGATGACCCCCCAAGTCTCTTTCTTCAAGTAGCACTGCCGAGCCTATAAGGATGCTGCAGGTTTTTCCTCCCAAGGTGGAGAACCTTGCATTTTTCAGTGTTAAACACTGAAAGTCTCTGTACCTGGAGTTACTGAGGAATAATTGATCAGAGGGCTGTTCTCAGTGTAAGTGGTCCATTGGGTTAATATGAGCCACTCCATGTTCTGGAGCCAGTGGCACACAAAGGAGTGATGTGGCCTTTGATGCAAACTGGGTGAAGGACATTTCCATGCTTCTAGCTGAGATCCAGTGCAGTGAGATAACAGCCCTCTGGCTACTTCCACCTTTCCTTTTTTGTGTTCTTGTGACAAGGTATTTAGAAGAAGTCACAGATTTGCTGGAATCTGATAGGGCTGCACTGTGTTTCATTATCCCTGTTTTACAGAAGAGGAAACTGGGACATGGGGCAGTCTACTGGCTTATCTGTGGCAAGTAGGCCAATGGCAAAGTGGGGAATCAACTCTGGGTCTCCCAAGGCCTGGCCCAGTACTTTGTCTGTAGATGTCTGTAGTTATCATTGAAGAATAGGGCTGGAAGGAACTGCAGGAGGTCACCTAGTCCAACCTGCTTCTCAAGGCAGGATCATCCCTGTTTAAATCATCCCAGCCTCATGCTTGCCTAACTTTCCCTATTAGTTAACAGTTTGGGTACTGGAAATAGCCGCATTAGCACAGCATTACATGCAGAATAATTCACATCTCAGCAGAGTACATTAGTCTGTGGTGAGCTTGATGCTAATGAAGCTGTCCTGCTTCTGGTTCTTGAGCTGGCTTGGGCATCTCTCCATGGCTCTGTGTTGCTCATATGCTCCAAGGGCAGATTTTCCAAAGTGCTTGGCATCTTTGACCTGCTCTTGGAAATCTTGTTGGTCCCCTGGGCATGTGAATGGTAGTGGGTCTCTTCTGCAAACTGCAAGGAGCTCAGCACTCTGGCAGGTAGGCCTCCCCCAGATAAGCCGAGAGGGTCAACGGTAGTAAGTGAACAAATGTTTGAAAGAGACTTCAGACCATGTTGTGCCCTTTGCAAGTTCACAAACTCACTGTGGGGGAGTCAGTTTGTGCAGCTGTGATCTAGCTGGAGGAGGAGGAAAAAGAGAGAGACTTAAACTGGCTTGTGCTCTCTGTTATGCAGGTGGAATGCAGGCGTTTGATCACAGGGCGAGAGGAGGAGGGCTGCAGAGTCTGTATGAGGAGAGTTACTCATCTGATCCCCCTTTCTGCTGCAAGAGAAGCCCTAGGGCTGGGGTTTGTGGCATGCTGAGAATGTGCATCTTCTGCGCAAGCTTCAGGCAGCCTGGCTCAGCGTGTTGCTTCCACTGCAGCACAGTGCCCCTGCTAGGAACACCTGGTGCTCCAGACCCTGCACGGACCACACTTCCATTGAAGTCCCTGGAAGTTTTATTTACAGCAGAGTTGCAGATCTGACTACTAGGGGCCCAGTTCTCCTCTTGCAAAGGTTTTACACCAGTGACTGAAAGAATAGCCCCCCCATCCCACTGCTGCTGGGAAAGACAGATTTCCAGGAGCCTTCCTCCTGTTGGCAATAGCAACACATATTAATCAAACAAAATACAATAAGACAACTCCCCTGACAGGCTAATGTGTTAACCAGGCCAATCATCCTTAATTTAAACGCTGGCAAAACCCAGCCTTTATGCTAAAAATTCAAACAGTTACCTTAGCAACTCTACCAGCTGATAACTGCCACAGGGAGAATGCACACCCCCAGACAGGCACTCTGAGCCCAAGCAATCCTTGGTGTAACTCCCTTGGAGCCACAGTGGGAGCAACATTGCCCCTTTCACACCCATAGAAACGGCAAACAGCTGTATTTGATATGACTTTAAAGTGAGCTGGGGGTGGAGGTGTCATGAATTCAGTGGTAGATTTTGCTGAGGGCACCGTGGTTGTAGAGCAAAGTGACTTTGTTGCTTGCAAACTTTCTATGTTGTATGTGTTGAGGTTAGAGTAGTAGTTCTCAACCTTTTTAGACTTGGGGTACCCCTGGATAGACTTGAGGCACCCTCAGAAAATGCCAGCTCTTAGTTTTCACTGTTTTTTTAACTACAGAAAAATAGCAGAGCAGGTTTTTTTTTCTGTTGCAAAGAACTCAAAAGGCCACAAAATTGGATTTCAATTTGAAATCTCTGGGTTTATCTTGTGAATCATGTTTATAAAATGAACAGTGCTAATACTGTGTAGCACCCCATGGCACCCTTGAAAGGATCTCATGGCACCCCATGGCACTCTGGTTGAGAATCACTGGATTAGAGGGTAGAAAAAGCAGTCTTTCTCCCATTAGGCTATGCATACTAAATAAACAAAAATAGAGGCTGAGGCTGGACACTTGATTCTGCCACTAACTTACAACATGGGCAAATGATTTCATCACTCCCTACTTTTCCCCATCTGTGAAACTGCGGCAAATAAGACTGTCCTGCAGCACTGGGGCTTAGGGAACCTCCATATAACAACAGGTCTAATTTCCACTCTCATAACTGACATTGCTGTAATTCCACTGACTTCAGTGAAGTCCCTCCTGTTTCATGTCAGCACATGTGAGAAGGGAATCTAATCCACTGGTTTGAGACGGTATTTAGGATTAATGAAAAAGGTACCATATTGTGCTGATTATAAGTTGACACTATATATAAGTTGACACCCGTTTTCAGGTTCTATTTGAGGAAAAACAGCTCTCCTTCCCCACCCTCCAAATTAAAGCTGATAAGGACAGATAAAGACCTTGAAGTCCTATTGTCTTTACAAAAATCCCACATAAGAGTCAACCGACCAAGGAAAGGACCCAGTGGGTTAATGCCCTAAAAATACTAACCTACAACTTACACTGCAAACTTTTCTGATTTGTAGATTTTTCTTGCATGTACAAAAATACTGCAGGGATGAAGTCAAGACTGTTGGGGGCCTGAAAATAGGTTGACTCTGAATAAATCAAGAGCCATTTTTATGGTTCTTTTGGAGGGAAAGAAAGGTAGGCTGATCATCACACTGGCCAAACTTCTTGGCAAGCATGCCACAAATGAAGGCGAAAGTATGAGGTAGTGTCCCTTTAATCAGCCACTGCTTGTGTGCCAAACACATTGGCTGTCCTTGCCACATGTGATATGCATGCCACAGGCTAGCCACCCCTGCAGTAGACAATGTGTTTAATGAGTCGTGCTTTGATTTTTACCCAAAGGTGTTTCAAGAGAGAACAAGGCGTTGAGGAAATAATTGCAGAATGGCATGCATGGCACATCTTCTGTTCTGACCTGAATGAGTAGAAAATCCTTTGCCTGGAAAGGAGCAATTCCTTTGGAGTTCACCTGATTCAACTGGGCTTCATGCTGGGTTACTGTGCATCTTCAAAGGGGCCTGCCTTGGTCCTGTGATCTTTGAGTTTCCTTTTAGCCAACCTGGGCATGCAGCTATGGCCTGACTTATACCATGGGGTTTTGCTGGCTGAACTCTGGTGCATCTTCCTTCTCATGGAGGCAGAACCCTGCCTCCCTGCTGAAAGAAGACTTCCGCCACCACGCAACAGCTAGCAGAAGGCACACAGACAAAATTAGATATTTTGTCAGCAACTGAAATCCCTTCTGAGCTAGCTTCCTGGGGCACACTTTGCTCCTGCTGGCTGGCACAACTTCATAGGCATGTCAAGCAGAAGCAGCCCAATACAGACACATTATAAATGACAGCGTATTGTCCCTGACTTCACAGAAGCCCCCTCCTACTGTCCTTGGGATCTTGATGGTCCAGACTCCAGAGGACTTTGAGTCATGCTTTGCTCCTCTCCTCTCAGTTCTTCCACTCAGCTAACCACCTCCTCCCTGTCCTTTCTGTTACTGTGCTCCTAGCCTATGCTTCTGGGGTGTCCAAAGGCCCTGGAGATATCATTGCCCCATAGCTAACTGCATAATGGTTCTTCTGGATAGGTTTCCTCATTCAGGGGTCAGTAGCAGGCTGCAGCATGCAGATAGATCCTGCTAGGTTTTGCTCTACTGAAAGGACCCAAAAGCAGGACTAGCTTGAGTGCAATGCAATTCAGTTATCTCCACAAGCCTCTGATTCACAGCAGTAGAGATTGGACTAGTCAGCACCTGGAAACAAAGCCTGAACACCCCACCCAGAGAGCTAGGGAAAGCCAAGGCGAGGGAGATTACTGGATGCTTTGCTTAATTTGATCACTGCTTCTCTTCCACGTTCCCAGCCCTATCCAGCTAGACAGCTACGGCCCTTCGGGGTCATTTCAAGGCAATTCCTGTCTGTGGTTGAGGAGGTTTTTAGCAGCAGGCATTTCAAGGAGACATTTTATTATCTTCCCAATTGCTCTGCTTGTGGGCATGAGCTGAGGGAAGATGAAGCCAGGAGAACGGATGAGCTTGACTGAGCAACAGAGCCAGGAACCCGGCTTTAGTGCAGGCTCTAAAAATAATTCTCCTTAGAGCATGATTTATGCAGCACAGCAGAGCCACTCTGCTCTCCCCGCTCCTGGCAGGCAAGTGAAGGCATCAGCCAGCCGAAAGCTGCACTTCTGGGAGCTCTGGACTTGCAGCAAAACCTCCCTTCCTACAGGTGTAGCTGCTGCCCTCTCCACCCCTGCTAGCTCATGCGCAGCCAGGCCTCCCTGCAGACCTTTGCAACTCCCTTTCCCTTCCCCTTGTCATTATCCACCCCAGCCAAGGCACTTCCTCCTCCTCCTCCCCCTGCCCCCGGGTAGTTTATTATTGGTTAGAAATGTAGACGTCACCGAGACAACAATGCACCCGCAAAGACATGAACTTGGGAGGAAAAAAATCTAGAGGCTCTTTCCGCTTCCTCCCTCTGCCAAATATGTGGAAAAAAATAATAGATCAGTGAATTATCCCAGCTTCTGTTTAACAGTGAACATCTGGCAGCAGCTGGAGGTGGTGCTACAGCACCAGGGAGTATCATGTTTAACCTGCAAAGTTGAAGCAACCTGTAGTTATAGACATTTCACTGTTTTGTTGGCATCTTTAAACATATCTATTAGAGGGGGGTCCTTTGATTTACAGAGAAGGAACAGACTAAGCCAGGGCTTGGTTTTGTGACCTTGGTGCCTGTTGCTGTTCATATTGGCTTCACAGCAAGGGCTCCCATACGCTTGCTGGCAAGAGGAGTTTTAGAACCATGACCCGTTTTCCAGCAAACCACATTAATGCTATGGTTTATGGTTTAGTGCTTCTAAAATGGTACGTGCTTCCTTTTTTTTTCTTGTTAACACACTGCTTGCATTGAGCTTCTAACAGTAAAATTAGAGTGGCTGAAAGGCCCAAGCCCTGATTCTGCAATAAGCAAAGTGCAAGTGTAACCCAGTGCTCGTATAGAACTCAGTAGCTCTACTGGGGCTGTTCATGGGTGCCAGAGGCCATCCATACAGAGCTCAATGGCAGGATCAAGGTCAAAGGGAGAACTAGTTTATACAGTCGAGAGTCCAGAACTGGGATGACTCACCTGAGATTACAGTGCAGTCTGAAAATTTATTCAGAGCTCATGACTTTCCTTGTACTTAGTGTCGTAACCCAGTAAAATAACCTGTATCCAGACTCAAAGAGAACAATTTAGAAATAGAGAAAAAAAGAGAGAAGAATCCTAGGAAAAGGGGAGGGGGGGGGGGATTACCTGTAGCTTTAAAAGCAAATATATCCACTTTTTTATTCTTTGTAGTTATTTTATTGATCATATACATTTTATTTAGCTACTGTCAGAAACAACCTAAGTACACAGCTTAATCTTAGCTTGTTTTTAGACACTGAGAAAACATTCCTTAAGGCCCAGTTTTTCCTAGCAAAATCAGTGCTACACTGCCCATAGCAAGGGAAGCAGCTGACCTTACTTACAACTCATTACACCTACAGGTGGCTTTAAAAGTGATTCACCTGTAGGGCAGCAAAATCCTAAAGTCAAATCCCACCATCCTGGCTAAGCGCATCCTAGGGAGATAAACACCACTTTGCAAAGAAGGAATTAATTTTTATCGTGTGTTAAAGGAGTGATCATCACTTGTCCCCTCCCAGTTGAGGGTTGTCCTGTGAAGGCCAAGATTCAGGACTCAGGGGCATTGGTTGTAGACCTGTTTGTCTAAGGCTGTAGGCAGATAAGGTTGTTTGGGTAAATGTGGTATCTTTTATTACATTAACAGAATAGTTGGGAAAATTGTTCTATGAAAGCTTTTGGGTACAGGTGCCCTTCTTTGGGCATAGGGAGAGCAGTGGTGGCCTTCAGGTTGTTGAGGGCCTGGGTAAGAGTAATTTAGGGCCCCTTAGAGGTACTCAGGTAAATATTAACCCACCACAGTTGTATCATGGATTTTTTTAATATTATTTGGGAGAATTAGATAAATAAATAGTCAAGTGTTAAAATGCAAATGGAGCCACTTCTTTGCAAAAACTTCACCCCCCCCCCCCCAAAAAAAGTTGGTTGCAAAATTTTGGGGCCCCCCTACAGTGTGGGGCTGGTTTGCCCTCCCCTAAGGCAGCTACTGGGGAGTCTCCTTATCACTCCTTTAACTATGCAACTCTCCCTCTGCCTGGAGAAGGGCGTTTGTGCCCAAAAGCTTGCAAAGAACATTTTTTTCCAGCTACTTAGCTGGTCTCACAAGAGATCACAT
>NW_017729018.1:8517834-8518766 GCF_001723915.1 Gavialis gangeticus | reverse complement strand
AATTTTGGGGCCCCCCTACAGTGTGGGGCTGGTTTGCCCTCCCCTAAGGCAGCTACTGGGGAGTCTCCTTATCACTCCTTTAACTATGCAACTCTCCCTCTGCCTGGAGAAGGGCGTTTGTGCCCAAAAGCTTGCAAAGAACATTTTTTTCCAGCTACTTAGCTGGTCTCACAAGAGATCACATCAACCCACAGAACCTTATCTGCCAAGATCCAGGTCTGGCCGCTGTTCTTGATCTCTCGGCTTTCCGTGAAGCGCAGAGGCTTTGCCAACACGTCTCACACCACCCCGACAACATCCACCCCCTAAAGGTGCTAGCAGGGAAGATGCAATCAGATGCTGAGTCGTGTCTGTTCAGGATCACACCGGTTTCCAACAGAGAATCAGGCTACCGCCGCAGGGGCTCAGAAATTACTCAGCGCAGTTCTGCAGACTCCGGATTTCTCCTGTCTTCCTTGCTCGCCTACCAGCTGCAGGCTCAAGCTCCAAGCTGGGCTACCCCAGGCCGCCCACCACCCGGCTCCGCCTGGAACAGCCACGTGGTCCTAGCGAGCTGGAACCAACCCTTCCGGATCATAGAGCTCCCCCGAGGCTGGAGCAAGAGCGCCCTCTCACGCATGCGCCCACTACCTCCCAGGCTACCCGCTTTCCCCGCCCCCCGGGCCGGCTCCGGCCTATAAGAGGCTCGAGGTTGACGTCAGCGTCCTCTTCCGCCCGCTCTGTCCCCACCAGCGAGACAGGGCAGCAGCCGCCGCCATTACCGGTCCCCTCCTCTTCTCCGACCTCGGGGAATCCACCGCCATCCGCCGCCATGGTGAGGCTTTCGCGTCCCCGTGGGGGCTGGGGGGAACTGGGAGGCTCTGAGCCGCCCGGCCCGGGGGGTATGGCCGCGTCCGGGCTCGCAGCGGCGGGGGGAGCGGCCTGCGGGCGGG
>NW_017729018.1:8505453-8517678 GCF_001723915.1 Gavialis gangeticus | reverse complement strand
GCAGGTATGGGGGCTTAGGAAGAGGGGGCAGGTGTGGGGGGGCAAAGGCCTCTTCCCCCACCACAGTGTACACCTGCGCCCGCTGAGTGCGGCGCTGGGGGGGAGGGTCGGGGCCCTCCTGGCCCCTCTGCCTGGCAGCATGAAGCTGCTTCATGGCTTTGACTCGCCTCTTCTAGGCGCAGGGGTCTGCTGCCGCTGCCCCTTCCCATCTGGGTGCTGGCTGTGGGGCTGGGAAGTTGCCCCCCAGGCGCTTGGGGCTTTTTTTTTTGCTGGAGGAATGATGTGGCAGGGTGGGGGGAGGCTAGGATGTATTTTAACCTCCCTCCTCTCTGGTCAGAAGAGGTATTGCAGCATAGGGACGTATATTTTTCCTGCAGTGAGGCAGCAGTCTTATGTAACTCTGCAGTAGCGGCAGTACTTGGTTACCTCTGTGGGAAAATCTGAGGGAGCTGGCATGGCAGGTGTCCTGGGGGAGCACCTTGCCCCTCGGTGGGGATGGGGTGAAATGACTGGGTCATTTCATGGCCATAAGAAGCTGCTGTGCTTGCATGTAGGCTTTTCTTGAAGGAAAACAACTAGCTCCCCTCCATTTAGACATTATAATACCCCTGGGAACATTCTTGTGGAAGCCCTGTTAAGGTGCTGAGAGAGCGAGGTTTCTTCTGTTGTAAGACTTTCTGCTGCAGTTTTCTCTGGGCAGCCTTGTAATGTCTGCTAAGCAACTGGAATGGATGTCAGCAGGACTCAGCTTGGCCCTGCTGTGTATTGGTGGGGCTGGTTGGAGTTTCTGGAAGAACTAAATCTGTTATGTGCTGTGTTTTTCTTAGGTGAACTTTACAGTAGACCAGATCCGGGCCATCATGGACAAAAAGGCCAACATCAGAAACATGTCTGTGATCGCCCACGTAGATCATGGCAAATCCACCTTGACTGACTCTCTGGTATGCAAAGCTGGTATCATTGCCTCAGCCCGTGCTGGTGAGACTCGCTTCACTGACACGAGAAAAGATGAGCAGGAAAGGTGCATCACTATCAAATCCACGTAAGTTGCTTTCCTTCAAGCATCTTGATGATGTATATCTGTGATGGTCTGACTTCAGGACTGAAACCCATGGACCTTGGAGTTCTAGTCTTGTTTCTGATGTGAGATTGGAAGAAGAAACTACAAAGCCAAACTGTTCTGTAGCTTCAGAGGTCTATTTCCTTGTCATTCGAAGTACTAGGAGTGTATTTTTACAGGTGTTAAGATACAAATATTGACTTGTCTGTGCTGAAACATAAGTGCTGCCAACAATAAATGAAATACTTCCCATGTAAATGAGTTGCAGTCTTATGATAGTGTTAATTGGAATTGTCAGAAATGATGGTTTAATACAGCTCTTGATAGTCAGTTGCTAGTTCTTGAGCATATCCAGCTGAGGCAGCTGAACATCTCTGCCAGCAACAATGTCTGTTAAAACTCTGAGCACCAAAGGGTGCTACAAACATAGTTAAATGAGAATAAGCACATCTCCTCCTGGGAAAATAAGTAGGTGCTTCTACTGGCGTTACCTCTCCTAGACTGAGAATAGATAGCTTGTGTAAAGATGATCTTTCTAATCTTGCTGCCCTCTTTCTTTATTTATTTTCAGAGCTATCTCTCTCTTCTATGAGCTGTCTGAGAACGACTTGGCCTTCATCAAGCAGAGCAAAGATGGTTCTGGTTTCCTGATTAACTTGATTGACTCTCCTGGGCATGTGGACTTCTCTTCAGAGGTTACTGCTGCTCTTCGTGTCACTGATGGTGCTCTGGTTGTAGTAGACTGTGTCTCTGGTAAGACTTAACACTACTAGTCTTTGTGATTTGTGTAGTGGCTTGCATGTTAGCTCTGCAGCGGGAGTCACCTAGTCATCCTCTCCCCGGGGTGTGCGTACAAACAGAGACTGTACTGCGTCAGGCCATTGCTGAGAGGATCAAGCCTGTCCTGATGATGAACAAGATGGACCGAGCCTTACTGGAGCTGCAGTTGGATCCAGAGGAACTGTACCAGACATTTCAGCGTATCGTGGAGAACGTCAACGTCATCATCTCCACGTACGGAGAAGGAGAAAGTGGCCCCATGGGAAACATCATGGTAAGGAGCAAGCCTTGAGGCCTGTATTTAGAGTGAGCTCTATCCAGAAGTTACCCTTTGAGTCTTAAGAGCCTGTTAGCAGTGCTTCCTCCTTTTGGAAGGGAGGAGCAGTATCTGTTTGGAAGTCTCTTTTAGCATGGAGAACTCCAGTTTAAAGTAGACATTACTATAACAGCCAAGATAGAGATGTTGACTTGTCCTAGAGTGGGTACCATGTATGCCCACTTCAGCCACTCTGTATGTGTTGCCCAGTTCCAAAGCTGCCAGGGTGGCAACTTTGTGCAGCGTGGCAGCCACTCCAGCCAGACTGCTGCCTGTGGCATCCATGTCAGATCCATGCTGTGCGCAGTGCAGGTTCCAGACTGGCTGGAGTGACGGTCAGATTAGGTATGTGTGGGGACAGATATAGGGAAAGGGGGTCCATGGCCCTGATCCAGCCTGTGGACTGGTCCTACACCATATGTGGCCTACAGAGATGGATGAATTGGCTTAACATGCTTCTGAAGCAAAGGTGTCAGTTTGATTTAAATACTGTATTTCTGATCCCTTTCTATTCCTGTAGGAAGGGGTTTCTATTTACAGTTCAGGCATCTAGAACAGACCTTGAAGAGTGACTTGAGATCAATAACATGCTTTTAGTACAGCAAGAACTATTTCCATGAATTGGAAAATCAGCAGGCATTCGTGTAAGAGCTGGTCTTCTGGGCTGCCAGAACTTCATAATCTGGGCCTCAAATCCCACTTGATGACAGGTCATCAGACCTGGTAGCTGCTGGCTTTTCAGGTAGCAAAGTCTGTCTGCACTCATATCTGACAAGTCTGTATAATTAATGTCCCTGGGGCTTGATCTGTGTTTTTTCTTTTACAACTGAAATTGAGTCACTTGGCGTATTTGGCCAAAACTGCAGGGGCTTGCATGTCCTGTAGCTCTGAAAAGCTACACTTACAGAAGTCTTACGTCCAGACAAACGAAGTCTCCCTGGCTGGCATGCCATAGCAGTTAAGGTTTAACATCAGGTTTCTCATAGTTGGGACACCCTTGGCATATGCATAACTTGTGTTCAAATTCTGTCAGTTCCTCACTGTCTTTTGACCTTGTCTTCCAGATTGATCCAGTGCTAGGTACTGTTGGTTTTGGTTCTGGCCTGCATGGCTGGGCTTTCACCTTGAAACAGTTTGCTGAGATGTATGTTGCAAAGTTTGCTGCAAAGGGTGATGCTCAATTGAATCCTGCTGACCGTGCCAAGAAAGTAGAGGATATGATGAAGAAACTGTGGGGAGACAGGTGAGTGACCTCGGGTCCTGGTCTTGGTAGTGCTTTTGAGGTGTTTCAAGCTTGCTTCTCTTCAATCTAGTACTGTTTAAGCAAGAGAGATGACTACAGCTTGAAACTTTTTTTTTTTGGTTGGGACACTGACTCCATAATGCACACTAGCCTGCTCTGTTCTGCTCTTCGGAGGAGTGAGGCTTGAACCTATGGACTGAGAATAACAAAGTATTAAATTTCAAGCCTTTGGGTGCTACTTCTGATGGTGACAGGGTGGTGTAAGACATTCTCATGTGGGCTGTTGGTGCTATGAATGGCTTCCAATCAAATCCCAAGCAGGCCCATGTTAGAAGTTGAATATGGTGGGTATAGTCAGATCTGTCAGCCTCCTGCAAGCAGGTGACCAATGGAGAAATGCATCCCCCATATTGGAAGACTCGGCATTATTCTCTGAGCAGGACCTTGCCTTAGTGAACTTTAATCCTGAGATGAGCAGACTGCAATGCTCGTAGGCAAATGTGCACCACCCTAACTTCTCGGTTTGACCTCTTTATTTTTTTTTTCCTAGATATTTTGATCCTGCTACTGGCAAGTTCAGCAAATCTGCCACCAGCCCTGATGGAAAGAAACTGCCCAGAACTTTCTGCCAACTGATCCTAGACCCCATCTTCAAGGTATCTACCTTTTGGGCCTAGCCTTCCATAACAGTGGGGGTGCACTGTGCCTCTGTTCTCCAGAGACAGCAAGTGTGTGCGTGATGATGAAAAATTTCTTCACTTTGACCTGACTTGTTAGTTTGAAGAAATTGCATATCTGACACAAGCTCGGCTCCCCTGTGCAGCAGAAGCTGCAAGTTCCTCCTTTCCAAAAGTGGATCTGTCTGACTTTCAATTGCCTTGTAACTGATGGATACCAGTGCTGCTATGAATGCAATTCAGTTGCCACTTCCTGGCTTTCCTGAAAGCAGCCTTGAGCTGCTTTGTCTGGGTTACTTGATGTATTCCCTCCTAACTTGAAACTCTCTTGCTTTAGGTTTTTGATGCAATCATGAACTTCAAGAAAGAGGAGACAGCTAAACTGATTGAGAAACTAGACATCAAGCTGGATAGTGAGGATAAGGACAAGGAGGGCAAACCCCTGCTGAAGGTAAGAACTGATCTGAGGCCTCAAACAGGGCCTGGCAATTAGCTTGGTCATAATGTTCTGTTCATTTAATCTTATTACACTGTGACAATACTCCAGCATGGAAGGACTGCTTAAATTTGCATGAGATACTATTATGGAGGGGAGGGGGGTATACGTGGACTTACTGGGGCTTTGAACTCTGTTTCATCAGGCTGTGATGAGGCGCTGGCTACCTGCTGGAGAAGCTCTACTGCAGATGATCACCATTCACCTCCCATCCCCTGTTACAGCTCAGAAATACCGCTGTGAGCTGCTATACGAGGGACCCCCTGATGACGAGGCTGCCATGGGTATGATGAACTATATCACTTTGCTCAAATGTATTGGAGTTCTTCAACAGTGGGTCCCAACCATTCTGGCAGATGTGCCACCTACTGGCCTGGCATCCCTGAGTGCCACTCCCTTTCCCTTACCTGATCTGCTGCACTATTTTGCTCGCTGCTGTATCTGCCCCTGTGCTGCCTGTCCTCTCTTCAACCTGCCGTGTGGCACCTGTGCCACTGCTTGGCCACCCCTGCTCTCTAATCTTGAACCAGTTCTGTGTTGTGGCAATACAGCAGGACTAAAGCTGTAGATTCCTACATCTGCAGCATTGCCAGTGTGGATCTGATAAGCTTGTTAGTAGTTCTTGCTCCTGAGTACTTGGGTTAGCCTGAGCAGACAAGGTGGTCACCACCTAGATAACCTCAGCCTAGATTTTTAATGTGTGATTTGTGTGATGCGCAGTTTCTTTCTTCCTTGCCAGCTGGGCTAACCAACAATGTGGAGATTAGCCTGTGTAGTGCCCATGTCTCAGAATACAGGACCCGATCGTTCACCCTAGTGTTTTTAGTGTTCCTTTGCTTTGGCAAACAGTTCAACACTGTCTGGCTCCATTTTCCAGGTATTAAGAACTGTGACCCCAAAGGCCCCTTGATGATGTACATCTCTAAAATGGTGCCAACCTCTGACAAGGGCCGCTTCTATGCTTTTGGGCGTGTCTTCTCTGGTCTCGTCTCTACTGGCTTGAAAGTCAGAATCATGGGACCAAACTATACACCTGGCAAGAAGGAAGACCTGTACTTGAAGCCAATCCAAAGGTCAGTACCAGCCAGACTTGGGCACAGCTGGTGTGCATGGCTTGTGTTTTTGGAAACTAACTATAGAACTATAACAACACTACTCTGCTAAAGGGTGAAATGCTCACTCCTGCAGTTCTAGCATTGCGAGAGGTGCTTTTCATTACCTGGGGTAGAATGAAAGGCAACATTCAGCTATCTGCCCACCTCCCAACTTGTCTAGACGAGTCAAGCCCAGGTGCTTACCTTTATAGCTTGGTCACTGCTAAGCTGGATCCACCTCCCCCCATTCCAGAGTAGAGCTCTCATTTAAATAAAACAGGAAAAAACCCCTCTCCCCGTGGCATTACTCATTGCTGCTTGTAACGCAGGACCATTCTGATGATGGGCCGCTACGTTGAACCCATTGAGGATGTGCCTTGTGGTAATATTGTTGGTCTGGTTGGTGTTGACCAGTTCCTGGTGAAGACTGGAACAATCACCACCTTTGAGCATGCTCACAACATGAGAGTGATGAAGTTCAGTGTCAGTCCTGTGGTGCGTGTGGCTGTTGAAGCAAAGAACCCAGCTGACCTGCCCAAGCTAGTGGAAGGGCTGAAACGTTTGGCCAAGTCTGACCCTATGGTGCAAGTAAGTGTCTGAAACATCCCTTGAAATACCAGTTGCCAGGCAGAGCTCAAGTGGCCACTCAAGTGTTTCTCCCAACTCCCTGTCCTAAAAAAGGAGCAGTGTGCTCTCCTTGGGCCTGGAGGCATGATAACTGACTATAGTAGAAATGAGAGCCAAAACTTGCAGCATATTGTGGAAACAGCAGGGGTTGGGAGTTACCTGCATGTAGTTTTGAGGGGGAACTGCCATCCTTCTTTCGGTGCAAGTTGGCCAGAATGAAGTTGAACACAGCTGAAATCTGTAGCCTGTAGAGGTATGGAAGGATTCCTGGAGATAAAGCTGAGACTTTTTTTTATACCCAGGTGCAACTCCTTTTAGCATATGCTATGGTGACTCCCTTCTTTGTGATGCAGCATGCCCAAGGTCCCCCATGGCACTTTACTGGCATCTTGGAGCTTGCTGGTCATAAATTAAATGCTATTAACTTGGCAAATAAAATGTTGACATGCCTCGCTAGCCAACTGCTTCTTGCAGTTAGATTAGTTTTAAAGGACCACTTGCTGCCTGTGATCTTTCAGCTAGCAATATCTGAAATATAAGTGAGTGGTGCAGAAGCTGGGGGTGGTATTCTAGTAGGATGTTCCTCCATCTGTATAATTGCTTTTTGCTTTCAGTGCATCATTGAGGAGTCTGGCGAGCACATCATAGCTGGTGCAGGGGAGCTGCATTTGGAGATCTGCCTGAAGGATCTGGAAGAGGACCATGCATGCATTCCAATTAAGGTAAACCTCTGCTTTCTGTCATCCTCTAAAAGCCTGGAAGAACTGAGCTTATTGAATGAAGTGGCTGCAGATCTATTCGGCCTGTAAGCTTCTGGACTGATGGAAACATACAGGACTGCCCGCCTATGTAGCTCTCTTGACAATAGCTTGGTGCGCAAGCAAAATCCAGGAAGTGGCAGCTGTATGCAGAATACTGCAGCTCCTCTACACCCTGGCTATAGGCAGGCTGATTGAGTACAGGCCTGACTAGCTCTAATTTGCCATTTGACATCTTAACTCTGCCTTCGTGTGACTTGGGAGGTTTCTGGGCATCATTCCTCAGTGGGTGGTGTGAAACCCTCCTAGAAAAAAGATGGCTGTTAAAGCTTTAGCCAGTAAACTAGTTGAATATTGGTCATTACCAGGCTTGACTTTAGTGAAAGTGGCAAGCAAACCTTTGGCTGGATATTGAGCACTCGAAAGTATAATAGCCACGATGTGGCTACTGTCTTAAGGCCCCTGGAGACACTGTCTGATTCTTCTGCAGAAATCTGACCCTGTGGTGTCTTACCGTGAGACGGTCAGTGAGGAATCCAACGTGATGTGCCTTTCCAAGTCCCCCAACAAACACAACAGGCTGTACATGAAGGCCCGCCCCTTCCCAGACGGTTTGGCTGAGGACATTGACAAAGGTGATGTTGCTGCCCGCCAGGAGTTGAAGCAGCGTGCTCGCTACTTAGCTGAGAAGTATGAGTGGGATGTTAGTGAAGCCCGTAAAATCTGGTGCTTTGGTCCTGATGGCACTGGTCCCAACATCCTGACTGACATCACCAAAGGAGTGCAGTACCTGAATGAAATCAAGGACAGTGTTGTGGCTGGCTTCCAGTGGGCAACTAAAGAGGTAAGCAATGTGCAAGTGCCAGTTGCTGTTCCACAAGTCCAAGGTAGGAGTTGGCTGTGTGCTAGTGCAGATTCTAGTTGGATTGCAGTGCCATTGAATGCCAACTAGCACCTGCTAAAACTTGCCTTTTTTAATCTCTGAGGATGTGGGCCTACCATACCAACAATAATAAACTTTTTTATACTGTCTTGGTCTGGAAGTAATGCTCGCTGAGTGCCTGGCCAGAACTTGACCATCTGTGACTTTCAACAATTAGTGATTGATTGTCAGCTTCCATAGCATAGCACATCCCAGTTAAAGAACTTGTCTAGAGGTGTCTTCCTCTAGGGCCTGCTTGCTTGTGATGGCATATGGGATGGGAGCTACAGAAAGGCATAACTTTGAGCTGCTTACTGATGCTTCTGCTCTGTTCTTCCAGGGAGCTCTGTGTGAGGAGAACATGCGTGGAATTCGTTTTGATGTGCATGATGTGACCCTGCACGCTGATGCCATCCACCGTGGTGGTGGGCAGATAATCCCTACTGCCAGGAGGTGCCTCTATGCCTGTGTGCTTACTGCACAGCCAAGACTCATGGAGCCCATCTATCTTGTAGAAATCCAGGTATGTGGACTCTGCTTGGTTGTAGTTATGGAGGAGTCAGGCTTAAGCTCAAAGGTATTGAGAGGTGAAAGCGGGAACTGGCAGTTCTGTAATCCATGTCTCTTGCTATTCCAGTGCCCAGAGCAAGTAGTTGGTGGCATCTATGGTGTCCTGAACAGGAAGCGTGGCCATGTCTTTGAGGAGTCCCAGGTGGCTGGTACTCCCATGTTTGTTGTCAAGGCCTACTTGCCTGTCAACGAGTCTTTTGGTAAGTGAGCTTGGGCTTCTGGAGCTCTGTTCCTCCACAAGGTGTCCTTGAGGGATAAGCTTGAGTAAACCTCTAGCCGTCCTATTCCATCCTGGGTGTTTGAATGCTATTGTCTAAACACCTACCCATCCTTTTTCCTCCATAGGCTTCACAGCTGACTTGAGATCCAACACAGGTGGCCAGGCCTTCCCCCAGTGCGTGTTTGACCATTGGCAGATCCTGCCTGGGGACCCATTTGACAGCACCAGCCGTCCCTGCCAAGTTGTAGCTGAGACCCGCAAACGCAAAGGGCTGAAAGAAGGCATTCCAGCACTGGACAACTTCCTGGACAAATTGTAAAAGATTCCCCACCAACATCGGCTCAAAGTCACTATTGTTGGACTCTGAATAAACCTAACTAGTGTAACATCAATGCAGCAGGCAAATGGTAGACTGCAGTGACCATCTTTTTGCATTAACACCTAATTGGTTTCATAGCAATTTGAGACTTTCAAAGGGAAAAAAAAACCTCATTGATATTCAGCCTTATAGGTTTCTGTGTTGAACATGATGCATTGGGGTCCCACTCGGTGCCATTGTAACTTAAAACATTTCCACTTAATGCAACTAGAGTTGCCTGGCTCCATATTTATTTGACACAATGAAGGAAGCAGCTCTGTTTTCCTTCCTGCAGGGGTTATTTGGCAAAAAGCAGGGTGGTATGGTTGTAGTGGGGGGGGAAAGGGGGTAGCACTTGGCTCTAACCTCTCCAAGGGGATCACTCAATGCCCAACAGATTGCAAGCCAAGCGGGACAAGTGCATTAAGAGGGTTTGCTTGGGTTAATGGCCTGTAGTGGGTTTGTTCAGGGGAGGGGGATATGGAAGGGAATTTCTAGTTGGGCAGAAACTAGAAGGCAGGAAGCTCTTGTGCAGTGTGATTGTCATCATGAACATCAACAAGTGTATTAGTGCCACTGGAATAATAAATTTGATATGGTGACAAATATTTGCATGGACTCTCAGTATCACTTCAATAGCTTTAAAGTTGCTGAACTTAAATTTGATTCTACCTGCTTGTCTTTATTAGTAGCTGTTCCAGAGTGTGAGGTGGTATGAGCTGGGCCCATTCTCTTTTAGTTTAGAGATGTCAACTGAGAAGTTGAAGGGAGGATCCAGGACATGGAGGTCAGATTAGCCTCTGCAGGCACATTTTTTTGGTAGAGAAGTCTGCCAGAGATTGTGCTAGAAACTGCCTAGCTGTGGGCCTGAGGCTGGTTCTCTCCATCTCTTTAGAAAAGAGTATTTAAAAATGACCTTGTAATCGGGACTAAAATAGCAAATATTCCTACTGTACTTCAATGCAAGGCTGGCTAACTAGCTACTGTCCTCAGTCTAACAAGGTCAACTTTTAAAGCTAGATGCTAAACTGGATTTCTGAGTTTGTATGAAGTGGGCTTTAAGTACATCTTGTGATGGAGCAGCTGCAGTGGTAGTAAGATGGGCTGGGACTTGTGTGGTCAAGACTTGCATTCCCAGTGTGCCATGAGCAGTCTAGGGACTCTGTCCACCACCACTTCCAGTTTACTGAGTCCTGCCCTACAGCGCTCTAGTCCTCTGATATATTTAGATACAAGCTCACATATGCTGTAAGATGACCCAGTCTTCCCGGAGCAAAGGCCTTGCATTGACCTAAATCAAAGGGGAGGCAGGCTACCAACTCTACCCATGTCATCCTCCATAACAATGGAACTCGTACATGCTAGGTGGCAGTGATGAGCCCGTTCCTAAATGCATTTTTAACTTGGACTCACTTGTCCAGTTAGGTTGCAATCACACTTAATCTCTTGGGGGTGAGGACAAGAGCACAAACAGATTAGGGCCTGAGGTGCAAGATCTCTCAAACTGAATTACAGATTCATGCCCACTTGCTCTGAGTCTGAGATCACTTAAATGTGAGAGAAATGGGGAAGTATGCTACCAGCTTATGCTAATGATGCCCTCTGCTGCACATTCTGATCTTGCTAGATAGGAAATGTAATGTGAAGGCTACTGGCTAGTGTTAAGAATTTGAAATGTCTGGCTTCCACTGAAGCCCTTGAGTTGCCCTCAGTGAAATCTGAGGGGGAAGGATGGAATTCAGAGTGTGATTGTTGTTGTTGTTGATCTTGTTCAGTAACCAGAGAGATGCATAGATGTGATTCAATTGCTTTGTGTTCTCCAGTATAGAAAGCAATTTACTGAGTGGGTGGATGTAGGTATGGGTGGCATTGCAGCAGAAGTATTGCAAATATCTTGATAGGATTGCTTAAATTAGGCAAGTGCCTTGGAAGGAGGCCAGCCTGTTGCTTCTGAGAGAAAAGAGGAGAGTCATTTTCAGGAAAATGGCTGCTCTGGTGACTAAGGCTTGGCTCAGTTCAGGGGATCAAGGCTTCTGGTAGTTAGATAAATACTGTTCTGCTCAAATGCTACTGTCACTGGAGCAGCCAGCAATGGCAGGTTGGGCAGATGATATCCGTGCTTCACTTGTGGACCATTTCATAGAGTCATAAGCGTAGTGGGGCTGGAAGAAAACACCAGAGGTCATCTCAACCTCTCTTGTACCAGGACCCAGTTGTAAACGTTGGCTAGTCCCAAACCAGTGCCCCTCACTCCTCCCCTGCTGCCCCAGCCCTCCGGTGGGTATGTGGGACACAGCAGCCCCTCGGAGCCTGGAGCTCTGCCAGCCTTCAAGGGAAAAGCCCTGGTTTCCCATGGTTTTTCTCCTTTAAAGGAGGATCCATTCTTTTTAAAGTGTGTGAATCCTTTTTTAAAGTCTGTTCCTCACCCTTTCACATATTCGTGTGACCCACTCTTGTGTTGTGATCCATGGGCTCTATGCCACGATGTATCCAACCCCTACGGGAGGCAGGGTCATCCCTGGCCGATCGCTTCATCCCTTGAGCTCTGTCTCTGATACCATCCACCCTGACACCCTAACACCCAGACCTAACACCCAGGCAGCCACCAGTGAAGCAGGGGAGGCTGGTGTTCAAACTGGGGTTTTTTTGGCGGTGGCATTCAGTAACCAGAGAGATGGGTGGCCGGGGTTTAATTGCTAGGCGTCCTCCAGGATAGAAAGTCATGTAGCGATGGGTGGTGTTGCAGCAGAAGCATTGCAAATACCTTGCTGGCATTGCTTAAATTAGGCAACCCCCCACCCTCGCCTGCAGCCGTCTGACCCTGGGGTTAAATTCCTGGCTGATCCCAAATGGGGCACCAGTCCCTCTCTTGGGGACGCTGGCTGCAGGCCTCCATGCAGCATAAAGACCGGGTGGCTCCGGAGGGAGCGTTGCCTTGTCCTTAGCTGGGGAGGCAGGGCCGCAGGAAACAGGGGGCCCTGAAAACGGCAAATCAGTCTTCTGGTTCCCTGGACGTGGCTCGCCCGCACCAGTGTTGCACAAGCAGCAGTGAGCTGCCTGCACCATTATAGGCCACTTTGCACATTTTCGAACGTGAGGGGCAC
>NW_017729018.1:8480103-8505426 GCF_001723915.1 Gavialis gangeticus | reverse complement strand
CTCGCGGGGGGCGGGGCCGAGCTCTGGTCCCGGCCGGCGCGCGGGTCGCAGCGCTGCGGAGCGGAAGTGGAGCTTCCGGCGCCCTGGCCCGGCCCGGCCCGGCCATGTCCACCTTCCGGCAGGCGGACGTGGAGCAGCACTATGACATGGGCGAGGAGCTGGGCAGGTGAGCGTGGCCCGCGGGTGCTGCGTCCCCTGGGCCGGGGGGCTCCGGGGCAGCGGCTCTGCGCCGGGCAGAGGAGGTGCTGGGTCCCCTGGGTCTCAGCCCGGGGGCCTTGAGATCCTTGCAGGGGCGCCCAGACCTTCCCAAGAGCGCTGAAGCCCCCGGCAGCCCTCCGGCAGCAGGAGAGCGGCGCTGGGTCTTTGCCGACCGCAGAGGAAGAGCCGGTGGTCTCCTAGATGTCGGGGACCTCGCAAGATCGTCGGGTGAAAGACAGCTGGGGGCGGGCATCACGGAACTGAGAAGCAGCTGCTCTGGGCCCTGCAAAGAAAAGCCTTGGGAGCTGCAGCACGGCCATCTCCCGCCTGTGCCGGGCTCCTGGCCCTTGTCTTCCCCGGGGGATGCGGGGGCTGGCACCCCCCTTCCCTCTCCGTGTGGTCAGTCCCGTGTGCTGCTGCCCGCCCTATGCCGCGTTGCGTTGTGGTGCAGTGCTGCTGTCACGCTGCGGCGACTTGCTCCGGAGCCGGCTGCCTTGTGGCAGTGGTACGAATGATCCCTTGCCTGCGCGCAGGGGCGGGTTGTGATGCTCGCTGCCCTTTTAGGTGCCAGGGTCAGCGAGAGCCTGACGTTTATGCCCATCTCCTATTGCAGCGTAGCTCCAGTCCTTTCCCTCTTTGGCATTGGTTTTCTCTGGTCCCAAGAGGCTTGTGGCTTTGTAACATGCTTCCTCTGTGTCTCAGGGACTTGGCGTGTTTGGGGATGGCAGATTCTGTGATGAATCATCTTTGCCTTTTGAAAGAAGCCAGGCCTCCCTGCAACGCTGTCCTGTTATGTGCTGCATCGTCTTGGAGGCAGGATCTGCACCATCTCGGATGGAGACTGCATCCTGCGATGCAGCTTGCAAGGGAGCATTCCCCAGCTTGCCAGGCTGAGTCGTGGAGTTGCTGTTTGCTGCAGCAGTGCGCGGAGGTCAGCGAGGGCCTTTGTGCCACGTGCTGAGCAGCCCACAGGAGGGCAGAGTCTTGGTCCCGAGCGCCTTATGTTCCCCTGTGGACCTCGCAGCCTGAGGGCCCCAGCCCGTGCAGGGGAAGATCGGCTTGGGCAGAAAGCAGCTTCGCTGCAACTTCAGACTAATCCGTCACTGCAAACGTTTCTAATGAGCTTAGCCTTGTTTTGGTTTTTCGCAACAGCTTTCCCACAGAACTAAACTACTGACCCACATGTAAGGTTGGGGAGCCAGGGGGGTCCCTTTAAGAAGTCTCCAGCCCCATCCTGACCTAGAGAAGAAGGTGGTGCCCTGTAGCTGGAGCAGAGCAGTCTAACCAGATGTGAAACTGGCCTGCAAGGCCAGGGGGAGGTTTGAGCAACAAACTCCTGTTGCTCATGGCTGTAGTGCCCTTTGCTTAGGTAGTGTCTCATGGTCTCTGGACTGTCTGTCGTCCCCTTTGCTGCTTGCTAGCAAAGCAAAGGAGCATTAGGTATTGGGATATGGCTTTGGAGCTCCCCAGAATGGGGCAGTGTCCTTATGGGGTGGGGCAGTGAGGTGGATCTGCCTAAGAGCAGCCCTTCCATCGCCCCCACAAAGAGGCAGGCAAGGATCACGGCCCTGGCATAGCAAAGGACCCGTTGTGGGAGGTGGGCGGCAGTGTGTCTGACTGGCTTCCCTGAACCGTGCCGAGTGGGTGCGTTCTGTTGCCCAGACCATGCTTTGGCGGTAAGAGCCACATCCCTGGCCCAGCTCTTCCAGAGGGCAAAACCCTGGTCCCAAGACCTCGGTGCATCCTCCTGCCAGGGTCCCCTGGAGCAAGCTGCTGCTACCCCAGGGGTTCAGTGTGGCTGGGCAGCAGGCTGAGGCCTTCTCTTCTCCAGCCTGGCTGGTGGGGTGCCCAAGCCCTGGGCCCTTTGGGGAAACGGTTCCTTGTTTCACCGCCCCTTCTGCCTGATCAGGGAGCAGTACCAGTTACTCTGCCTCGCTCTCTCTCTCAGGCAGCTGGCAGCTTGCTGCCTGCGATAACAAAGAGAAGGTGTGGGAGGTGCAAGCTGTTTGAAAGGAGGCAGATGGTTGGACCTGCCTCCGTGCTTTGGGGCTGTCTGGTGTTTTTAGAGGGGAGTGAGCATCTTAAATTGAGGGTCTTGGATGCCTCTTGCTGTGGCGGGCACCCTGGGCACTTACTGCGTTGCAGTAATCGCTCCCACGGCTTGTAAATATTTAATTGCATCGCTGCCCAGGCCGGGTGAGATGAGGACAAGGTGACCTCCTTATTCCTGCCCTTCCTCGAAGCTATCCATTTGAGACTTAGCACTTACCAGCTCCATGATTTTTTTCCCTTCTTTCCCATGCTAGTCCAGCCAGGCGGCTGGATTTTGCTGATGGGAGGTGGAATTAAGAGGCTGTTGGTTTTGGGAAGCCTTTAGCATTTGATCAGCTCGGGCTGTTTCCTATTGAAACAGGAGCCTTATATGGAAAGCTTGGGCCAGGCAGGTGCCTGCCAAATGAAACGTGCCGTGATGTCACTGCTTAAAAATGTAAATAACCAATCCTTGCAGATTCCCAGGCAAAATGAGGAGGATGTGGGGAGGGGTCACTTGGATCCTCCTTGATGGAGGGAGTGTCTTCAATGTGGAGCTCTTGGGACTCTCTAGAGCTGCCTTCCCTCCCTCGGCTCTTGCCTCAGCAAACCTGCAGGGTGGGAGTTGAGAGCAGAAGCAGCGTATGAGGCTGGGGAGTGAGACTTGGTTTAACCAAAGGGCCTGGGGCAGGAGTCCTGGGCTCTGATTTCTTCCCCTGCTGCTGTTCCCTGTGTCTCAGTGACTTTGACTCCCTAGAGCTTCGCAGTCCCCCCCACACTGGTACAATGGGGGCAATTCTGACCCTCTGCAGTAGGAGGGTGGGGGGTGTCCTGACTGGGCATCTTCAAAGGACTGGCACGTGGGTATTGCTCTGTAGCATCATAGCCTGGGTTTGGTGCACAGGCATGCACTCAAATAGATCATATCTGTCGGGACTCTGGCAGCAGCCAAGGTTATTTTGGGGCTTTTTCAGGAGCTCTCTTGATCCACTGATCTCTAAAGCTTTAAGATAAAAAGGGACCATTGTTATTGCCACAGATCATAGGCTCCGTCTCTCCGCCTGGCTCCCCACTGGCCCAGCAACTGCGGCTGTGTCGGCCGTTCGTTGCCACTCTCGTAGCTGAGGGTTGTAGCTGCATCGGTACGATGGTGTACTTCCTGCTATGTGGGTGATTCATATGTTTCAAGGCAGAACAAAGGATAGCCCCCTGTCACATGCTGGAGGATACTGCCAGCGTCCTGTTTCAAGAAGCTAATGGATCCGGTAGAGCCAGGAAGGAATTTTCTTTCTTCGTCCCAACCACGACTGCAGGATGTAGGGGTCCTGTGGATTTGTTTAAGTACCTTCTTGTCCTTGCTGTATCCCACCTGGGCATTTATTGAACTGATTGGACTCCAGGCCCATCCTGCTGTGGGAGCTCCCAAGCCCATTCACCCACTGAACATACTCCGTGTCTCTTCTCCAAGAAGGGGACTCTGTGTTTCCTCTCCCTTCTCTGCTGAAGAGTCTCTGGTGCCCCAGATACTGCCCACATTTGAAGTGGAGCACAGGGAAGGGAGACGCTTGGCACTTGTTCAAGTGGAAGTGCATGGAGGCACTGTGGTTCCCTGCAGGGTACCAAGGCCTTGCAGTACCCTCTGTAAGGATGTGAGCAAGCAGAAGGCTTGTACATGGCGCACTGCAGGCCCCAATGCTGCCTCGCAGGTGCCAGCACTTACCCCATCTCCTTTCCCCGTGCAGCGGCCAGTTCGCCATCGTGCGCAAGTGCCGGGAGAAGAAAACGAATCTGGAGTACGCGGCCAAGTTCATCAAGAAGCGGCGCCTCTCGTCCAGCCGGCGAGGCGTGAGCCGGGAGGAGATCGAGCGGGAGGTGGACATCTTGCGGGAGATCCAGCACCCCAACATCATCACGCTGCATGACATCTTCGAGAACAAGACGGATGTGGTGCTGATCCTGGAGCTGGTCTCGGGTGGCGAGCTCTTCGACTTCCTGGCTGAGAAGGAGTCCCTCACCGAGGAGGAGGCCACACAGTTCCTCAAGCAGATCCTGGATGGGGTCCACTACCTGCACTCCAAGCGCATTGCCCACTTTGACCTCAAGGTGAGACGGCATGTTGCTGTGGGCAGCGGGAAATGTGGGGTGCTCTACCACTGAGATGCAAAAGCAGGTTCCTGCCCCTCCTTGCGGTCTGAAGCCTGGGAAGAGGGGACAAATGTCCAGGTCAAAGGCTGCTCTTATTCACACTGGCTCCAGTGCTGCCACGTAGATCTGAGGTCAGAATTTGACCCAGGTGATCAGAGGAGTAGATGCCTACAAGTACAGCTAGAAATCCCCAAACCCAGGTGCAGGACCCAGGGCTCGGCATAGGAGGGCATGGGCAGAAGCAGCACCATCAGGCTGTTAGGACGAAGGAAGGGCAGCGATGGCAGCAAAGCACAAACAAGTTCTGGTGTAATCTAAATGAGCATCGTTTGAGCTGCAGCTCGGAAGTAGCTAGCGTGCTGTAGGCAAATGCGTGAAATAACCAAGCCCAATTGGTCCTGCTTGCATCATGTCTCCTGTGCGTGTTCCCCTCTTTCTGATGTGCTTTGTCAGTCCATATGGCAGGGCCAGCGCAGTTCTGGGCAACCAAACTGGAGCTCCTGCTGTTTTGTGGAGCAGTAGCAAAATACTCAGCTCTACCCCGAGAGTACCCCAGACCTCACGTGGCAGGAAGAGCCCAGCCTGACTTGCAGGCCCAAAGCAGAACCCGCAAGGCTGGCCACTTGGAAAGGACAGATGATGTGGGCATGATTGAGAAGGGGAAGGAGGCTTGGGAACTGCTCACAGCCTCCAAGTTAGAACCAGGGGAATCTTAGAGAGCCCGGCCAAGGGGAGATGCCATGAACAGCTTCAGCCTTCTCCTCTTGCTGTCCTGACTTCTTTCCAGCCTGAGAACATCATGCTGCTGGATAAGAACGTGCCCAACCCCCGCATCAAGCTGATTGACTTCGGCATCGCCCACAAGATCGAGGCGGGGAACGAGTTCAAGAACATCTTTGGCACCCCGGAGTTCGTAGGTGCGAGCGGTTGGGGGGAGTGTGAGGCTCTGACACCTTATTCTGACCCTGGGACAGACATGGGGCAGCCAGGAACTGGGTGGCAGTAGGTGATGTCCCCAGTTCGGTGTGAGTTTTTCTCCTTCAGATAGATGCTGAAGGGGACAGAGGAACAAGGGGAAGAGGAACAAAACCTCTGCAGTGAGAGCCAGCCTGGCTGTTCTGTGGCCCTTGCTTCGAGCTCTCTAGCAGAGTCCTGGTTTCCTGAACCCACCTGGAGCTGAGCATGCTGGGCACTGCATTGCTCTGTGTGCTGCACCTCACTCTGCAAGAGAGGTGTCTGCACTCTGTGTCGTGTATGGTCCTGAGCCTGGGGATGGTGTTGGCATAGCCCTGAGCTGGGCAACATGCCGTTATCTCTGCAACAACCTTTGTCTTCCTGCGCTGGTGAATCAGTGCTCAGTCGGGGGTGGGCTGGGATGCACTGACAGCACCTGCTTTGCAAGGAGCCTTCCTGCGGCATAACCATGCTTCTTCTCTCCTTCCAAAGCCCCCGAAATAGTGAACTACGAGCCCCTGGGACTGGAAGCTGACATGTGGTGAGTGTTCAATGAATGTATTGCATCAGAACCTACCTAAATTGAGAGCTTGGGCCTGGTTCTTTGTTGATAAATGCCTACGTTACCCCACAGTTAGCCCCAAATGGTGCCGTCATTAGAGAGGCCTGAAGTTGCATATACCTGAGACTGAGCCCTCCTCTTTGCTACAGGGCAGCCTGTCTAGGTCAGGGTTGAAGGGCTGAGTAACAGAAGGGAATTGTCTTTGGTTGTTGCACGTACAAGGATGTCACCTGTGGATCAGCCACCTCCTGAGCCAGCCAAGATGCTCCTCAGTCAGCCTAGGAGCTGGCAGCTCAGCAAGGAAGTTGTGTGTGCCTGGGGACTACCCCTGCTCCCTAGCTCTCTTGTGTCTCTGGTCGCATTTACAGACTCCAGTGGGGGCTATCTGGGGTTCTCTGTTCACAGTCCCTCCCTCTTGTTCCACTCTCCTCCTGTGCCCCAAATAATCCACTGGTGCTTGATTCAGAGGACCTTTCCCTGCCTGGGCGGTGGGGAAGAGGTTTGTACTTTTTAGTGGGCTGCCTAGAGCGGGTGGGGAAGGCCTACTGCTATCTTTATTGCTGGAGGATGAGTGGAGTTGGGTTGACATGGAGTAAGCAACAGGGAAAGTTGCCTGTGGGGCAGGACTGTCTGTGCCACCAAGGCAGCAGTGCCAGGGGAGTCTAACTAGCTCGTGCGGAAAAGGCCTAACTCGGAAATGACTTGTGGTGCTGTGACCTTGTCTCCTCCCTCTCTTCCTCTTAGGAGCATTGGAGTCATCACCTACATCCTGTGAGTACAGAGGCCCTAGGAACATGGTCTGTGGCATGCAAGGGGAAAGGGTTGTGGTGGGCTGGGTTGCAGACCCTGGGGGCCTGCTCCCAGCTCTGCCACCGCCTCGCGGCATGATCTGGGCCTGTCTGTGCCCTTGCTGAAGGTGTGGGGACGTCAGCATGGAGCTGGGCGAGTCCCTCTCCTGAGGGTTGGGAACAAATTTGCAGGCCTCAGTGTTCGTTCCAGACAGTAACGGTTGAATTCCTTCCCCCAGCCTCAGCGGTGCCTCCCCGTTCCTGGGCGAGACGAAGCAGGAGACCCTGACAAACATATCAGCCGTGAACTATGACTTTGACGAGGAGTACTTCAGCAACACCAGCGAGCTGGCCAAGGACTTCATCCGACGCCTCCTCGTCAAAGACCCCAAGTACGAGACCTGGGCACTGGTCAGGCAGCTGGAGCTCCCCCCATGCGGCAGCCTCGGGGAGAGCCTCTTGTGTACTCACAGTTCCCACATTTGTGCTCCTTGTTGGGCTCGTGTGGTGGTGTCAGCTCTTGCCCACCTTCCTGCCCTCTATTGGCACCTCTGCCAGATACCATTGAGTGGCAGAGTTGTAGTGAGTTTAAAAGCTGTCTCCTCTCTTGCCCCTCATCTCCTACAGTTCCTTGTTGTCTGTCTTCAGTGAGATGCATCTCTCAAAATGTCCTAAAAACAAAATATCTGCTCATCAAAGCCATTCCATGTGTGTGGGTTTAGTTAGTTTTGCTGAGACCATCATGACTTCAGTGCTTTATAATCCCTTTCTGTTACCATGTGGAGGTTGCGGGGTCTGTATAGGTTGAAGCCAATTCCCTTCTAATGAGCCATAAATCTAGCAGTTGACAGCCTTGGGCAGCAAATGCCTGTGTGTAGGGACAGAGTGAGCACTAATTGCACAGTGAGGTATATGTAGGAGCAAGAGACTGCTGTTTACCTGACCTTTAAACCAGGGCCTAAGAGGAAGATGCCAGCACTCTCTGGGTGCAGGTTTCCTCTGAAGGCTAGTGAAACGATGCCAGAACCTCTGTCCTGCTGCTGACAGACTAACCAACAGGCCTGTATCCTTTCAGGAAGAGGATGACGATTGCCCAGAGCCTGGAGCATCCTTGGATTAAGGTAACAATGCATGCCTGCTGGCAGGCTGTCCCTTGTCTTTCCCCAGAGGGGCCAAATGCCCAACTTCTAGTGAGGTCAATAGAACTGCTTATGCGCAGCACCTCGGGTAAATCTGGGGCTTGACCTTCGTTCTGAAATTGCTGCTCTTTGCTCTGGAGGGACACAGTAGGTCTGACTTGGCATCACTCTTCAGCGATGGAGAAGCAAACAAATGTCCATTGACCAGAGAGGTCAGTGGAGAATGGATGTAGCAGCATCCAGGGGAACAGGATCTGAAGGAGTAGAGCCCTGTCCGGCCATGAAGCTAGGGCTGAATGTGTTTGGGGAGTGGAGGGAGATGGAGGGGAGCAAATGAGTAGCCATGCCTCCACCCACTGGCTCATAGCATGAAAATAGTTTCATAGTTTGTAGGGTTGGAAGGGACCTGAGCAGATCATTGAGTCCAACCCCCTGCCATGGCATAGGAGGTCGGACTGAATGATCTGTCTAGGTCTCTTCCGACTCATTGATTCTATGAAAGAGCACTGGGGTCAAACGACCCCAGCAAGGTGTTCCTCCAGCCTCCTTTTAAAGACCCCCAGGGTAGGAGCCAGCACCACTTCTCTTGGAAGTTGGTTCCAGATCCTAGCCGCCCTGACCGTGAAGTCGCGCCTCCTGATATCTAGCCTAAATCTACCCTCTGCCAGCTTGTGACTGTTATTCCTAGTCACTCCTGGCAGTGCTCGGGGGAACAGTGACTCCCCCAGTGCCTGCTGATCCCCCCCCCCGACTAGTTTATAACAGGCCACAAGATCCCCCCTCAGCCTTCTCTTGCGGAGGCTGAACAGGTTCAGGTCCTGCAGCCTCTCCTCGTAGGGCCTGCCCTGCTGCCCCCTGACCATGCAAGTGGCCCTCCTCTGGACCCTCTCCATGCTGTCCACACCCCTCTTGAAGTGCGGCGCCCGGAACTGGATGCAGTACTCCAGCTGCAGCCTGACCAGTGCCGCATAGAGGGGAGTATAGTGGGACTGTGTTATGGGGAGGGCTTGGCTTGGCCAGGCTGCCAACAGTCTGCAAAGGCCTATGGCCAGAAGGTGGGAGAGGGACTTATGGGGTGGTTTAAACATCTGTGCAGATGAGGAATGGTGGAGTGTCAGGCCCAGCAGCCGCCAAGGGCTTAGCGGTCTCCTCTGCCCCATTGCAGGTGATCAAGAGGAGGAACGTCCGCAACGAGGACAATGGCAAGAAGCCAGAGAGGCGCCGTCTCAAGACCACGCGGCTCAAGGAGTACTCCATCAAGTCTCACTCCAGCATGCCCCCTAACAACACCTACATCAATTTTGAGCGCTTCTCCAAGGTCATGGAGGAGGTGGCTGCAGCTGAGGAGAGCCTGCGCGAGCTGGAGAAGACCAAGAAGTCCTTCCGGGAAGACGTCGAAGCCCTGCTCTCTATCTACAATGAGAAGGAGTCATGGTACAAGGAGGAGAATGAGAGCATCAGCCAGGACCTGCGTCAGATCCGCCAGGAGCTGCAGAAGACGGAGGCCCTGAAGAAGCAAGCCCAGGAGGAGACCAGGAGCATGCTGCAGGCAGCCAATGGGCTCAAGAGGCGCTACCGGAAGCTGGAGAACCGCTACGAAGCGCTGGCCAAGCAGGTGGCCTCGGAGGTGAAGTTTGTGCAGGAGCTGGTGTGGTCCCTCGAGCAGGAGAAGTTGCAGGGCGGGGAGGGAGACTGCAGCATCCGCTAGCCTTCTTCTGCACTGGTGGAGCGGGTGGGGGGAGAGGGGGCTTGGTGGGGAGAGCTCCTGTGGCACAGCTTGTATGGGGAGAGATGGCCCATTGACCCAGCTGGGCTTTGTCTTTGGAGCAGGAGCCCAGTGTGCTCCACCATAACGGCATCACCTGGGAGCAGCCTGAGACGACGTTCCTACCATGCAGTGCTCTTCACCCGGGCTGTCACCTTCTGGGTCCGCTGCATGCTGTGGTACTCGGTGTTCCCCCCACATTGCCTCTGCACTGTGTTCGTGTGGAAGGTGGTACTGTACAATCTGCTGGTTCTCTCTGAGTCGGTCTGGTTGGTCCCTGTCCGAGGCAGTTAGAGCAACAGCCGCTTCCAAGGCCTGGCTGGCTGGCCTGCTCCCTGCTCCAGGAGCCGGGTCATTCCTAACTCTAAAGTGAAGAGCCTTTGGCAAGGTGCTTCCTTGATGCTTTTCTTTGGTGGCTGCCTGCAGCTGAGCTGCGAGTCCTCTTTTGACTCCCTGCAGCCATTGCCAGGTCTGCCGTGACCTAGGTACTGCAGCTTTTCAGGCTTCGAGGGCATCTTGGTAGCAGAAGCAGGCGTTGAGGCACTTCAACTTACGACTGTCTCTGCAGAGGGACCGTGAGATTGTCCTTGAAAAGCTGGCAGGTTCTGAGGCCCAGCTGAAAGCCCCCAGCGGGCATGCTCTCGGGTGTTGCAGGGACCATCTTTCTCTTCAGACATGCCAGGAGCCCCCTCCTCAAAAAGCCTGGCTTTTGAGTTGTTGACGAAGGCGGTTTGTCTTCACTGAGCTCTTCAGCCGAGCCGTGGGGCGGTTACCAGCCAGTGCTCTCACCAGCACCGTCTTGCCGACTTTCTTCCTGCTGTGGGGCTGTCGGTCACCAGCCCAGCTGCTGCTCTTCCCTCCCAGTTGCTTCATTTATCTTTTGCTTTGCTCTGAGTCCAGTCTCTGAGCCAGATTGCTCTTGGGAATTTCTTTGCTTTTGAGGCTTTCTCTGCTGTGAAGAGCAGGTGACAGGTGCTCCTGGTAAGGACTCAGCATGTCTTTGACACTGGGGATTTGCTTGACCAGCACTTCCCGCTTCCCAGGTTTGACTGGTTCCTCCCTAAGCCCTACCTGGAAAAGTGAGGGGTGAGATGCCCTGGGCCTGTGCTGGGTTGTGGAAGTTAAGGCCTCTTGGGTCAAATTCCACCACCTACTTGCCATGTCAAGATTTGGTTTTGATCACCTGCTAGCAGATGTACAAAGGCCTTGTTTGATCCCACCCCGCAGCTGTCCCCGACTGGGATCCCAAATCCAGGCAGGTGTCCTCCTGAGATCTGCTCGGCACTCTCTTACACCCATGTCGCTGGCTCTGCAAGGGCTGCTGGGCAGGTGCTGGTCCGTGGCCCCTACCCATGCCTGCCGTCTGGATCCTCCTTGTATCGGTTTCTTGCTCTGGGACTGCCCCATCGTCATTGCCTCTGTTTCCACTGCTGTTCATAATCTCTTCCATGTTTTAAGTGCTCTCCAGCGAAGGTTTTCAAGAGCAAGTTGGAGAGACACTTGGCTGGGATAGTTTAGTCCAGGATGATCCTGCCTTGAGCAGGGGGCTGGACTAAATGACCTTATGAGGCCTCTTCCAGCCCTACTCTCCTGTGATCCAAAGATGCTTCCTCTCAGTTCTCAGAGAAGCCAGTTCCTTCCCAGCTGGTCTTTGCTGTCATGTGGCACCTGCTTTCCCTGCATTAGCTCCATGCACCTTGGTCTCAAACTCTCATAGCTTGTCAGAGGCGTCTGTATCCAGCAGGGACCTGGGGCGGGAACTGGAGAGAGACGAGCAAGGAGAGGGAGTCTCTGGCTTAGAGCTGGTTCGTCCCCCCACTGTCTCCATTGCCTGCCTTTGTGCCTTTTCCATGTCAGCTGCTTCTGCCCCTGGGCCCTGCTGCTTGGCACTGCCTGATGCTCCAAGCAGGATGTCTTCAGCAAGGCCAAGGTCCCTCTGAGCCTGTCTCTGGGTTCCTCTTCAAACCATGGCTTGACACTCACCACACTTCCCTTCTCCTCTTCTCTCCATATATCTGACCAGCACCTGATCTGGTGCATGTGTCCAGGTGGGACCTATGGCCATTAGCCACTTCTCCCTGGCCCTGTCCTCTTACACCCAGAAACTTCTTGCCAGCCCCCTGCCCCTCCAGCCTTTACATCCAAGTGTCGTTCTTGCTGTTTTATCTCTGCGGGCACCAACTGGCTTTCGTACACCTGTCCTGCACAGCTGCCCTTCTCGCTGCATGCACTAGGAGCTCAAAGCACTTTCAAAGCCCCGTCTCCTCCCCGGTGCGTCCCGACGTGGGGACTCTTCAGGTTTAGAGGTGACTGCACAGCTGAGGAAGTGGCACAAATGGCAGATGAACCCAGGAGTCTGGACTCTCTCCTTATCTCTGTCCACATCCCAGCGCTCCTTCCTGCCCTCTGAACCATGCTTCCCCTTGCTGAGCCGTCCAGCTCCTCTGGGGCCTGGGTTTTCCAGGCAGCTTCAACATCCAGCCTTGCACTGCAGCAGCGCCAGGCTCGCTCTGGTGATGGAGCTCTCTTGCCACAGAGCAGCCTCTTTTCAGTGCAGTGCAAATATATTAGCCTACCCTTGTATTTCAGGTCTCTCGGGTTTGACTGTCGGCCCTGCATGCTCGCTAAACCCAGGTTCCTTCCAACCGAGCTGAGCCAGGGTCTGCTTGAGAAAGCCAGCTAGCGTTACAGAGATCCTGCCCACAGACAGGAAAAGCTGTCTCCCAGCTGAAAATGAGGGGGGTCTTAATGTGCTGCGTGCAGCTTGTTATGTCTCTGCTCGTCTGAAGGCTTCCGGAGCAGGGAGGGGAAGAATGCGAAAAATGCTGTGGATTTCCCTGGCTTTTGTGCAAGGTCTTTGTTAACGATCCCTCCAGAGGGGGTTGGAGCTGAGAGGAATTTGTTGCCAGCTTGGCTTTCAAAGGAGCATGCCTGAGCTCCAGAGCATCGGGCTATGTGGCTTGAGATTCTTCTCCTGCTTCTCTGTAGTGACCCCCGTTGTTTTTTAAATCCAGTTTTCCCACTCCTTCGGGGTTGTGCATGTCTGCGACCAAAGACTGACTCAGAGGAGCCCGATCCTACCAGCTGCCATGTGCACTCGCATCCAATGGACTTTTTTGGGAGCAAGAGAGTGCTTGGTCCTGCCTGGGATCAGGGCCCCAGGTCTACAGGGAATATCACTTAACCTCTGCTCATGTCTCGTTGCCAGGGTCCAGGGCCAGCCAGGGTAGAGGACTCCAGCGACTGGGGTCCAGGCTAGGTTTCCCAGGGGAGCTGGTCGGAGCCTGTGGCAACTGCATGTAGAAGTCCCTTAAACCTTCTCTTAAGCTAGCATAAGGACTTGACCCTCATGCTGTAGAGCAGGCCAAGTGTTGCTGTCGGCTCTCCTTGCGCAGTGTTTTCCCTGATGCACTTATCCCATTCCACGTGTATGAACCTTTTCTTCTGTGCCATCACTGCAAAGGTCGTGGATCTTCCAGGCCAGCCCCATGCTTGCTTGTAGACATGGCATGGGGCCCTTCACATACCTCTCAAACACTCAGCTGTATTGTCTGTGATGCCACCTCAGAGGCTAAATGGACTGCTGTGTTTGTGCCAACGTTTGACCTACTGGAACACCCCACTGCTGGACTCTGCAGGTGCTTTCTGGAGGGCATCTGGAAGCAGACAGTAGATCGGTAGAGAAATGATGTCGGTGAAGGACATGGACTGGCTGGGACCACGTGCTGTTCCGAGTTGGTACCAAGCAAGCACCTGGGCCATAGAAGACGTGTTTTGTCAGGGCTTCATGGTGTCCACGTGCAAGTTCCAAGTGTCCTTTCCGTCCCCACCTGCTCTGCATTCAGACGCAGCTGCAGAACTGAAGAAGAAGCGTTGCGGGCACTTCTCATGCTCCAGATTTCCTAATGCCTTTACCCCAAATGTTTTCTACCTAATAAGGGTTGGAGAAGGCAGGTGCGGCTGTGGGGAGCGGGGCATAAGCACCACATGGGCTGGGGAGGGTGTGGGGGTCTGGTCTCTAGTGGCTTGGGTGGGGTAGGAGCTACAGGTCCTGTTCTGGTTGCAAGCAGGAATCAACAGCTGGACATAGTCTCTGCTTGGGTGCAGGAATTTGGTTGTGTGGTGCGGAGGTTTGTCCTGAGTTTGCCTGCCCCTGGGGAGAGGAGATGCAAGGTGCTTGCCTTCTAATGGCCCTGCGCTCTGTGCCACCTCTGTTACCCCTGCAAGGAGAAACTTTCCTAGGACCAGGGCTTGGCACAGTGCTCTTGGCTCTGTGTCCTTGAGACCAGGGCCAGAGCAGGTTGCTTCCCGCTGGGCTTTCCATGCCCCTTGTGAATTCCTGCTTGCACGTCCTCGCTCAGTCTTGCTTGTGCTGGAGGCCCCAGGCCAGGTGTCTGGGTCTGCAGGCCCAGACCCTGGCATGGTACCTGGGGCTGGGGATTAGCTGTTTAAACTGCTGGCAATTCTTTCTGTGGGAAGCTGATCTGGCTCATTCGCAGACAGTAATCGCTGTTCCAGCCTCTTGCGGCGGTGCAGCAAGCCTGGGCGAGACAGATTGCGGGCTGGCCCGAGAGCCTTCCTCGTGTCTGTGGCTGGCTTGGGAAGGGGGGCGAGATGTAGCATGCGCAGAACTGTTGGATGCGCAGAGCTGTTGCCCTCCCCCAGGGATGGCAGCTGCACTCCCTACATCCATGATACAGAGATGGCCTCATTTGTGGTGCAGATGCCCCTTCGGGCAGCCAATGCCTTAGCTGTTGCGCAGGTCTGGGAAGGAGGCAGCCGGTCTGTTCAGCTTTGCCCAGGAGACGGCCGATGCCTGCTGGCTTCTCTCCTGGCAGGGCCCAGCGGGCTCCCTTGACCTCACACCCCAGGCCCCCTCTTGCCGTGCCAAGTCCTGTATAGCCGAGGGCTCTGCTCGCCCCCGGACGGGGACCTGGCTTGTGTTTGACCTAGTGAAGCCATATCCTCTCCCGCGGTGTGACATTGAGTCTGATACCAATAGGTCATGCAAAATGGTCTGAATTTGAAAGGAATAAAAGGTTTCTATCTGAAGGCACCGGCGTCCCTGGTTCTCCCTGTAGGGTGGTGGGGTGGAGGCATAGGCAGCTTTTCACCGCCTGGGGGTCAGTTTGAATCCGACCAGTGGAAACAGCGGGGCCATCAGGTCTGCTTTGGCCAGCGTGGCTCGGTGTCTGCTCCCGTGGGTGCCAAGCCACCTGCTCCCTTTGGCACTGATGGGCTGTCTGCCGTCCTTGTGCCTTGCAGGCATCCGTGGACATGTGCTCTCTTTTCCAAGAGCCTGGTGCTAAATCCAAGCCATTTTAAAAAACAGCCATTCAGCTGTCCCCAGCGGGATGTGCCGGCCCTGCCCACGAGCTCTCAGCAGCTCCGTTTGTCTGGCTCCGAGTTGTCTGCATGGGGCAAAAGGGCAAAAAATGTTCCTCTTTGCCCCATGGCACTGTCCTGGCAGGAAAACCAAGCTAAGTTGCAGCTCCACGCTAACCCTGGGGCTTAGCCTGTGTAGGATAATAGCTGACTGCACATGCTCACCTGGGAGCCCCCTTGCTCACCTGAGATAAAAATGCCGCCTGGCAGCTCCCAAACACCAGGAAGCCCCCAGTCTGCCCTTCTCTCCTGACCAGGGACAGAGGTCAAGGGTGATCCCAGCCCCTACTGAGCAAGGCAGCAGAGGGGAGGAGTCGTGTTGTGGATGCCAGAGTTATTTATTGGGTGGGCTCCGGCTCCGACTGGGAGAGCACTGGGGTTTCGAGGCCCTTGGGTGCAAGATGTGGGTTGTGGCCTGCGTATGGGCAGAGTCCTGCGCTGCTAATGGGCACCTCTTGCCCCGAGGCTCCCAGGAGCAGTGTGTGGTGGGGGAAGCCTTCCGCTAGAGGTCCTCCGGCTCCTTCTCTTGGCACCAAACCCCCAGGCTTTGTGCTCTGGCAGCTGCTGCTTTAGGTCTTGGTCTGAGGACGTGTCTGAATGCAGCAGCCTGCTGTCGGAGCCAGCGCACGAGGGCTGGGGACGCTTCGCCCTGCAGTTAACGTGGCTGTGCTGGACAAATTCCTGCTGGGGATTCGGCGCAGTTGTGGAGAGCAACTGCTGCAATGAGGGGCAGTCTCTTCCCATCAGTGCCCCAGGGGATCGGCCTCTGGAGTCGTGATGGCAGCAGCTCCATAGTGTAGACCAGGCTGAACCCCAATACCTCGTCCAGGATGAGACCCAGTGTTTGCAGAAGCTCGTAGCCGCATTCCCAAGCCTTTCCCTGCCTGCGCCGAGGAGCTGGGTGCTAGGAGCTTCAGTCTGCTTTACTGCCCATGCTGAACCTCCCTCAGCTGTGCATGGAGAAGACTGCACCCGGAGCCCAGTGGCCACAGCCCTTGGAGAAGGACCCCCATGGGCCTGGGCAGAGGTGAGGGGCTGATGGTGCAAAGCAGTGGCAGAAAAGGTGGTAACAGCCCATATGAAGCAAGTGGGAGCCAGCTGGGATGGGTTGGGTTCAGCCCCTCTTTACGCCTTCTCGAGCCCCTGATAATGATCGGCCGAGGCTCCCGACTCCCCTGGAGCTCTGGGTCGCCTCCGTGCCCGTGGTGCCCAGGCGGGGAGGGCGCAGGCAGACGGGGCGGTGGCTGCAGCTGCTCCGGCCCAGAGCCCCAGGCTTAAACAAGCCCTGTGTGTGTGCCTGAGTCAGCTCCTTTGGGAGAGGTTGTTTTGCAGCCTTGTCCTGCTGAGCGATGCAAGCAAACACGGCCCCGGCCCGGGCAGCTGGGGACACGGACCTCTCAAGCTGTCTGAGAGGCCTTGCCACCCCAGCCTCCGCCCCGGGCTGTTGTGCGCTCATGGCCCGACCCCAGGCATCTGGGGGGTGGGATGGGAGCTGCTGGTTGGCCTTCAAGCGGGTGCCATTGGGATGTTGGGTTGCCCTCAACGGCGGGGGCTTGGGAGTTGGGTTTGGGGCTGGGTCTGCCTGGCTCGGAGGCGTCTCCGCGCACAAAGGGCTGTAGACGGGCCAGCCTGCTGGAGCTGGGAGAGGAAATGGAGCCGGCTAGAGGCGTGGTCGGTCGGTTTGGGTCTGCGGCTGCTTCGGCCCGTCTAGACTGCGCATATCCCCAAGTCTGGCCTGTGCAGGTGTGAGCCAGGAGAGGGCTGGGGAGAGCTCTGCCCCTGTCCTCTTTGCACACCCCGGAGAAGTCCTGCGCGGTCCGTCTCGCACCGCGGTGCCGGGGGGTGGTGAGGCCTCGTGAATGAAGCCTTGTCTCCCCACCATCTGGGGTTTAGTAAGGTGAAGGGACAAGAAAAGCCTTTGAGACGTGCCCAGCTCAGAGTGGCCGTCTTTGAGGGGAACTATTAGTAAAGCCACGAGGGCTTTGCGGGGTCTGATTTGCAGCATGGTACAGCACGGAGAGGGACTCTGTGCATCTAGCACTCGCCTTTCCCTCGGGGGTCTGCAGTGCATGAGGCTGTGGGCAAATGAAAGCCGCTGGTCACCCTTGTTATCTAGGATTTGGGAGGTCTCCGAGGTGGCGGTCTGTCTCAGACCAGTTGCGAGGCCCTCGGTCTCAACATCCAAGCCCCAAACCCCTCCTCACGAGGTGCCTTTGCAGGTCTTCCCACGGTCCCCCTTTGATTCCCATTGGTAAAAAAACCACGGATATTTCATGCTTTGCATCTTGACAGCAGAGGCTGGGGGCTGGCGTAGCCAGGGTAGCCGATGCGAGGCAGGGGGAGCCTGGCCACAGCTCCAGTGGGGTCAGCACGAGGGGGTGGGTGTCTGGGGTAGGGGGGTGGGCTGCGGGGAGCTTGAAGCAGGGGGTAGCGTGGGGAGCCCAAGCCTGGATTAGCGTGGAAGATCAGTGGGGCAGGACTCAGGAGCCCAGCAGGGGCATCCTGGGCATGATCCGAGCTGGGGGGCCTCACCCATGCTCATCCTCTGACCCCCAGGAGTGTCAAGCAGTTTGCCCAAGTGGCCCAGCCCAGGCTCCCGGTCCTGATGTTACAGGTCTTTGATGTGGCCTCTGCTGAAAACCAAGCGGGTCTTGCCTGCCCTGAACGTGGGTGAGATGCAGCTGGGGGCCGTGTGCTTGGCGGAAGTGGCCTGCAGCCGCCGTCACCTGCCTGTCCACTGGGATGGCAGAGGTCAGAGTTCAGCCTCTGCTTTATTGGGAAGAAGGGCTCTCCGCTTCCGTGGTCCTCCTGTGGTACTGGGGGTTAGAGAGAGGGACGTCCAAGGGTACAGCAACCCCGCTTCCCCAGCGCTCTTGAGTGTGCCAGGGAGAGGTACCCGCTGGCCACCACGTGCCAAGCCCAGAACAGCCCCATTGCTGGGATTACTGCAAGGGCTGTGGACCTAACCTGCATGGGTGGCATTACGGAGGGCGTGCACACCTCTGCAGGCCTTCCCGGATGTGTGCATGGTTGTGGCCACAGAGGGGTCGTTTTGGTGGGTGTTAGGATGCTAGGAGCCGGGTGGATTTGCAGTCCAGGAGAGGTGGGATACAAAAGGCAGCCCCCCCGGACAAGACGGTAACAAGGAGAGAAGCAGCAAAGGAGCCTCTGGAGCAGAGTCGGCATTGCCGTGAGAGGTGAGCCGCTCGGCTTTGGCTGCAGGCTGAGGGGAAATGTCTGGAGTTCTTGGTCTGCTTCCCTCTGGCTGGCGGGGTGCGGGTCTCGGGAGGAGGAAATCTCAGTGGGAAGAGGCTCCAGACAGTGTTTAAACAAGGCCCTGGCGGGCGGATAGGGTGGAGGGGGGCGAGGAGGCTGCGGGGAGCATGGGTCACTCCTCAGGAATCCAGGGCGCTGCACGGAGCTGCCCCGCAGCGGGGGATGAGGACAGGCGCTGGCTCGAGTGTCCTCTGCATGGGAGTCAAGTGTCTGTTGAAATCGGTCCTCAGCAGACCTGGCTGCTGGGGCCTTGCCTAGGGCCCCTCCAGCTCAGAGCTGTTTCGAGAGGATGGAAACTGCTCCTTCCTGTGCCCCTCGCATCAGGGGGATGCTTCCCCGCGGTCTGTAGGGCTGGGACACCCTGTGTACTGCCATGGAGGGGGAGCCCACATGGAGACGGAGTTGCCTGCCCCTGCGGTGCTTCCAGCACAGGGTGGGGGCATCACGGACGGAGGGCAGAAAACCCTTCCCTCTGGAGTGAACCCATTCCCCCTGCCTGAATCCCAGGCTCCCCGGGCAAGACTCCCACCCAGCGTGGCCAGAAATACCCGCTGGGACCCTGCAGGAGGCTTGGCAAAACACTGCGAGGGGGACACGGGTGGTCCTGGCATCATGCCATCCCATATCCTCACTCGATATCGCATCCTGCATGGCTGATTCAGCTGCTTTTGCCCTTGGTCCCAGCCCAGGCCCAGGGCTCATCCCAGTCCCTACCCCAAAGGCAAAGATCCTACCAGGTAGATTCCAGTATTGTGAATTTTATTCAGAGGATCAAAGAACACAGGTTGCAGCATCTCCCTGCTGCAGGCTCCCAGCCTGCCCGTGTCCCCCCAGCTTTGCCACCACCACAACAGAGCCGGCCCCTGGAGCCTCCCCACCCTATGGCCAAGCCCCGTTCCCCCCTCTCCCCACTCAGGCTGGCCTCATCCCTACCGCTCACCCCTGAGCTGGGGTCCCAGCTGGACAGGGGCTGTTCCTCTCTGGGCTGTGGGAAGTGACTGATAAAGCAGCTCTGACTACCAGGATTTGGGGATCATTGCAGGGGGAAGCGGTGGGTACAAGCTGCCCCACAGCTGGGAGGCCCTGTTGGGCTGGGATGGAGCCGGAGAAAAACTTGGCTCCTGAGCAGCAGGGAGCATGAGATACCACCCAGGTGTGAGGTACCATGCCTTCCCTTGTCTGAGCCTGTGCAGACCCCAGAGCGAGCAATGCTGGCAGGAAAATGCGATGCCTGAGCCGGCAGCAGTGCAGCAAGGACTGGACAGCTTCGAGTTTTGTTCAGGGATGGATGCTGCGATCTCCAGCTCGGGCAGTGCTGAGCCCTGGGCAGCTGCTCTACCTGGATTCCCATCTGACCACGGGCACCAGGTAAGAGACATGGAAAAGCAACGCGGCAGAGAGGGTCCCAGGGCATCCCCTGGGGCAAGCGCTGTGGTTGGGGGAGCCACGTAGTGGCAGAGGCATCCTGTGGAGCGGGTGTGGGGGCTGGTGCTCCTGTCGCTTGCAGAGGGGCCCCGGCTAGAATCTAAGAGGGAAAGAGAAACAGTAGGTTCATTTTGGAGGTCAAATTTTGGAGATTCCCAGCCAGGGTGTCACAACCAGGGCATGGGGATGCCCTCATAACCAGCTCTGGCACCCAGCACTCTGGGCTGAGCCCTTGGTCGGCACCCTCCGCCCCTGGCTGTCACCCAGTTCCCCCCCAGCTAACTCAGAGAGGAAGGAAGGAGGGTCCTTGTCCACAAGCGCACTGAGAAACGTGCCCATCCCTTCGCTCCATGCCAAGGGGCAGTGAGCGCAGCTGCCTTTGAGTGGGGTTGAGCAGAGCAAGTGCTCCTGGCTGCTCTAAGACGGTCTGTGCAGGGCAGGCCAGGGCAGTGCTCCGGGTTTAGTCTGAGGCCATGTGGACACGCTCCAGCTCAGGGCAGTGACGGGCAGTGCTCGGGACCCTGATGCTCCTGCTCTGTGTCTGTGCAGCCTCTAGCATAGCGGGGTCCAGGTCAGGCCAGGAGCTCTCAAGTGCCACAGCACAAACCCCAGGAAGTCTGCAACGCTGGCCCCTGCCTCTGGGCTACTTTAACAAACAAGGGGCTGAGTAGGGGGTGGTTTGTCTAACACCTCTGCAAACCGCCTGTTGCTGCAGGGCTGCTTGGATAGGAGCAAGGAGGCTGAATGCTGGCAGAGAGCTGGTTAAGCCTGGCTGCGCTTTGTTCATCTGCCAACCTCTGTCCTGACAGTGGTGCTCACGTGAATGGCAACCCAGTGAGAACTCACCCCAGGGCCCTGGGAGCTATCAGCATGAAGTGGGAGATAAGAAAGAGCTTGGAGGTTCTTCCTGCCGTGGGGTGAGCGTGGCAAAGGCACACCACTTCGCTGTTAGCTGCAGAGACGGGGAGTGATGAGGCAGCATCGTGTCTGGTGATCTGGGACCCCTCAACCTGGGTGACCAGGTGCCCGTGTGCCAAAGGTTTTGCCTACTCCCACGCTTGCAGCCAGGTCAGAGCGTGAAGCTCAGACTTGTGCCCTGAGAGCTGCTGCAAGACATGTCAGCAGCTCTGCTGCCTGGGCTGAGACCAGGTGCGTTACCTGGAGGGCAGCAGTACTCATGAACCTCCTGTGTGGCCCTGGCACTAGGGAGCTCCCTTGAGTTGCACATCTAAGGCCTCAACACCCTTTTCTGTTTCTGCTGCTCCAGGGGTGACAAGCTCAGATGGAGCCCCCCCGAGCTGAGGTCCGGATGGCCCCGGGGAAGCGCGCGACAGGGGGCACCGTGCCTCGCGTGGCCGTACCTGGTGATGCGGCAGTTCCGCGTGGTGACAAAGGTTCCCGTGTACGTGAGGCTGCACCTCACCACGTTGTTGGTAAAATCCGACTCAGCCACCAGGAAGTTCGGGTTGACGGTCACCTTTGGCAAGATGCATGCATATACGGGCTGAGCTCTTTCTGCCGTCCCTACAACCCACCCCTTGAAGTGGGCAGATCTGAGAGCTGGAGGTCCCAGCCAAGGGACCAAAATCTCCCTGCGCTACCCACTGGACCGAGGGTCCTTGCAAGGGCCCTTTGATAGCGAGTGTGTGGGGGTGTCCAGCAACAGAGATTTGAGCAGTGCTGGGTAAACATGCCCAGTCAATGCACCTACAGAGGAGCTCCTTCTGCAACTCCCCGGCCCTCTGTTTCCCCACCCTCCCAGTGCTGGGTCAGCTTTACCTTGAGGATGTAGTTGCCAGGGGGCACATCTGTGATGTCAATCCACTGGCAGTCAATGTTGGCGTTGTAGGTGTCGTAGCAGCCTGGCCCCAAGCCCTGCACAGAGCAGTGCCATTACTGACCAGTCCAGTGCTCCCTGCCTGAACTTGCCCGGCCCTGCCAGACAGGGTAGACTGGGTGTCCTGGAGCAACTGGGGGGAAGACCATCCCCAGCTGGCAGGCAGGTTTTGCCATCATGCGACACAAGGGAATTTGTGGTGTGAGGCCCCGTATCATGCTCGGTAGGAGCTGGGGGGCAGCTCATCCTTCCCGACACCCAGAGCAGGGTCAGTGCTTCATGCTCCCAGCTGGGCCAAGCACAAAGCCCTCGAGGGACATGCTCCCTAGTGCCAGGGCATCCAGCCCCACGTGCCAGTGGGCCCCCAGCTCCCCTGCCAGCTCACCTGGGTGTGGGCCGTGCAGGCATAGCGCCGTCGAAAACCCACATCGCATGTGGTGTCCTCCAGGCAGAAGCTGGCCTTGTGCCCTTCCGCCACCCTTCTCTGGGACACTGCATCCAGGAGGTCGTAGTTGCTGAAGGCATCCATGCTGTGGTAATGCCTGGGAGGGAGAGACGGTGTTGTCTGGGGGTGGGTGGTGGGACAGCCCTGGTAACCCCACAGAGGTAAGCGATGCAGGGGTCAAGACAGAGCCTCAGGGGCACAAGAGCAGGAATGGCTGGGCCTGGGACGTGGCCTTTAACACCTGCAAAAGGGCTGGCAAGCTAGGATCCTCGGAGGGATGCTGGCCTGTGCCAGGGCTCCGTGCTGTGGAGGGGGATCAATGGCGATGGGCTCCCAAACCAGGACGTCCTTCCTTGTGGCTGCATTAGCTTCTCTACTTACTGGTGGCAGCTGTGCCACTCCCAGGCATGGCGCGGCTTCACTGGGAGGAAGTCAGCGGTCCCCTGGTTTTTAACCCTTTGTGGAAAGCGGAGCAGCACCCTGTAGCTGATGTCGGTCACACCTGGTCGGTAGGCGGATCTGAACAGAGGAGCGGGTGTTATTTTCACACAATCCCATAGGCAAACTTGTAGCCAGGAGAAGGGGAGACTCTCCCACAGACCCCTTTTCCCCATCCCAAATCCAGTGGCACTGGAATCCACGATGGGGTTGGGGTGAACATCCTGCAGCTCTTTACAGGGACAATGGCTTTAAAAGGTATGGCCAGCGGGCTCCATGGTTAGCGGTCACCTTCCCCTGCGGATGGGGCGGAAGCCTCCGAGTTCACCAGACAGGTGCAGGCAACCCCTGGCCCATGCACGGGCCGAGGCAAAGGTGTGTACTCAGAAGCAAACGCTATCCCCAACACGCACACGTGTGCCCGCGAGCGTACTCAGAAGCCCTTTGTCAACGATTTCTCCAGACTTTGGAAAACATCCCACTGCAGGGCCGGATGCTGGTTCTCACTGGAGGACTTTGAGCATCTCGGAGCAGCTGGGAACACAGCTTCCCTGCCAATACAATAACAGTCCGTGTCTCTGAAAGAGTCTTGCTAGGAGCTGTGACAAGCCACAGCCAGAGCCTTGGCGGACACGATCCTTCGGAAACCGCCGCCCGGCACAAAGCCCTGGCTGTTCCTATGCTGTTTACAAGAACCTCTGGGCTGTTTCCACTTTGAAATCGAAATAAACACTCAGCTGCAAATAAGCCATCCTGCCGCAATGCTGGGAGGGCCGGCTTAGAGCTACAAAGCCCAGGAAATGCCAGGATGGAGAGTCTGGCTCACACCTGCTGCTCTGCTCTTGTCGGGAATAAATAATCCTTCACCTGGATGTAGCATCTCTCATCTGGCAAGCTCAGAGCACCTCTCAGATGGCAAGGACCAGAGCCTCCCTCCCTCCAGATCAGGATGTTCAGACAGCACCTGGAATAATTAAACCTCCCTCCAATTCTCCTGTGTTCTCTCGCAGCCTCAGCTCTGCTCCAGGCTCACCCCTGCCAACCAAATCTCCCACCCACGCTCTTCCAAACTGGACTGCTTCGCTGTTAGCACCTGCCCCTGGCTTGCTTCACTCCCTGCCCATCAGCGCCGTGTAGTGCCGCTGCACTTTACTAAAGAGCTGCCACGCTCTGTCTCAGTCCGCTGCATTTCGGTGACGGGCGACGTGATCTCGGCAATGCGGCGGAGCGACAGCCCTGCTGCAGTCAAGGCTGTCTTCTCCTTGAGCTATGGTTTGATATCATCAAATGGAAAGGGTTACAGGAGCAGATGTGTATTGAGGGAGCACCTAACAACCCCGGGCACAGCCCAGAATCCCACGGTGCCAGCACACAGCGGGCAAATGCAAGGTATAATGCCAGCCCTGCCCCAGAGAGCTTACCTGGCCAGGCAGTTCTCCTCAGCCGCACACCTCAAGGCATACATCTGCACGCGCTGAATGTAGGTGGAGGCTTGAATGTAGTACGGATCTGGGATCAAGTCAGGCAAGCCTGGAAGGCGAAGGAAGGATGGCGCGTGAGCCAGGCTGGGAGGGAAGGTCACAGGAACTCAACCATGCAGCCAGGGTCCTCTTCCCTTCCTGCCTCCACAACGGGACACAATAATACGAACGGCCTTACTGAAAGCTCCACTGTGCTGTAAATGGGCATCAGTAATATGAGGCAAAGAAACCTGAACAGTTCAGGGCAAGGGAAAGACCAAAGGAAGGAAAATGCAGTTATCTGAAATGAAAACATTCAGTGTTAAGGCTGGATGCAAACTCCCTCCCTCTTCTCCACCATCACAGAACAAATCCAGCACTGGGAAACATGGAGACCATCCACGTAACCTTCACACTGCCCTTATACTCTCCTCTGAGCCAACTCCCAGCTGTATGAGAGCATACATCTTCAGCATCATCAGTGCATTGGATACATGCAGGGTATCCACCAAGCACCCGCTGCACGTGCCACCTCCTTAGCTGGGGACCAGTCACCAACTGAGTCACCGATTCCAGCACACAGGTCCAAGGTGAAGAGGCTTGACAGGGCACGGAGCACACCCCGTGGGGATACTGAGGGGTTAATCGTGTAGTTTCAAACAGCGGGGAAGGGCAGGGAGGGGGGTACAGGGAAAGGCTGTAGGCTTTGGTTCCTATAGACCGGAAAGAAGCAAGGCTTGGAAATGCATCAGACCAATGGGATTTGCAATCCGTGCCCCAGCCTGGGAGCAAGCAGTTTCAGGCTTTCCCCGCTGGGCATTACTGAAGCTCTACGGACTACCTGTCTCGGGCACCTTTGTGCCGGTTTGCAGCACTTTGGGATGGGACTTTGTGCCCTCGTGCTCAGCAGACACCGAGTGTCCAGCTGGGGAGTTAGGAAGAGGAGCCAGCGCTTTGTAACGTCTCTTCCTAGGCAAGGGGGCCTGACAAACATAAGATATCCTAACAGACTTAGGATATTTGTTTCATGCAAGAGGTAAAACTCCTGGAGCGAGGGGGCAGGGCTTGCCTGCAGCTGTTTCGCTCGCTCAGTGTCTTCCTCCCCATTTTACAGACAAAGAAACTGAGGCACGGAGAAAAGAAACGACCGGACAGAGCCCCCGAAGCTGGGAGAACCCGGGAGTCCTGACCCCCCAGTTGCCTGTTCTCACCACTTAGGTCTCCTACCGCCTTCATTTAACCAAAGCACAGACCGAGGCCGTTTGAGGCTCACGCAGGGTCAGGGTCGCAGCTGGGGCACATCTGGGAGGCAGCAATGAACCCAGATGCCCTGACCCACCGCCCGCAACAGCGGAGCCTCCCTGGAGCTCCCATCCTGGCTGGGCCCCCTGCCCCCGGCTCTGGCGTCCACCTGCCCTGCAGCGCCGAGGGCCCCTGCCAAGACGCCCCCCCAGTCTCCCACCTGCGCGGCTGCC
>NW_017729018.1:8478701-8479448 GCF_001723915.1 Gavialis gangeticus | reverse complement strand
CCCCCTCGCGGCTCCAAAGCCGCGCCGCGCCGCGCCGCCCCTCCTGGGAGCCCTGGCGGGGTCCCAGACTCGCACCACAGCCCTGGGGTCCGCCCAGCCGGCCGGGGTCCCGCCACCCCAGCCAGGCGGCCTGGGACTCCATCCCAGCCTCTGGTCGCACAAAGCTTTTCCTGAGATCTGATCTGAACCACCCCTTGCTCTCGGTTTTCCCCTGGGGCCTGAGCCCCTGATGCTCTGCCCCGATACATTTGGAAGCTGGGGTTGTCTGAAGCCCGCAGCCTCCGGGTGCTTTTTATGGGCCCCGTCATCTGCCCATGCCAGCATGACCTCGGCCCCAGCTCGGCGGGTCCCCGTGGGTTTTGAGGGGGTTTAGGCTGGCCTTTGAGCCACAGCCCCATCCGCAGACCTTGCCCTTTTTTCGTCCCTCTGCTCTGCGGAAGCCGTGACCAGCCCCAGGCAGAGGCTCTGCGGAGGGTCAGCGCTGCCAGAGGAAAGGGCTGTAGGCCGATGGATTTTCAGGTTAAACCCTCTGATCCATGCTTATTTTGCTGGAGTCAAGTCTGACCCTTGACAGGTGCTCGGTTTGACCCAAGCGGCTGCTTTAATTCAATGATCCAACTGTTCGGTGAGGGGTAGCAGAAGCTGACTGTCTAACCATGCCTTTGAAAATCTCCCCCTTTATCTTTTCAGGGATTTTTGAAGCATGCGCTGGTCTGGGAGACTCGACGTGACCAGCCACAGGCATCC
>NW_017729018.1:8473448-8473701 GCF_001723915.1 Gavialis gangeticus | reverse complement strand
CTGGAAGTACCTGGTCCCGTAGCCAGGCCGCCTGGGGGCGGCGGCCGGCCCCCCGCCGGAGTAGACGTTGTGCAGGACGGTGTTCCAGCTCTTGTAGGGGTGGCGGGGGTCGTCGCCGGCCATGCTGGCCCCGTCCCAGGGCCCCCACTCCTCCTCGCCCGGGGCTGCAGGGTCCCCCGCGAGCGCGGCCCTGCCAGCCGGGCTGTCCCGAGCATCGCCGCCCCTGGCCCCAGAGCCCCTGCGGCTGCCGCGG
>NW_017729018.1:8455168-8472414 GCF_001723915.1 Gavialis gangeticus | reverse complement strand
CTGGTCTGGGAGACTCGACGTGACGAGCCACAGGCATCCTTGCAGCCAGAGCTCTGTAATAGCATCTCATCAAACCAGCCCCCGGTGGGCTGAGAGTATCCAGGACCTCCAGCCTCAGGTTAGCTTCCTCTTGCTATTTGCTCTCCCTGGCTAGCTAGGCTGCTACAGCACGCACAGCTTTTGTCACTTCAGCTACTAAGGCAGCACGGATGACATGTTTCAGACTTCTCATAGGAACTCCAGGCCCTGTCCTGGTGAGAATCAGAAACGCGTCTGCGCGCAGCAAGCCAACGAAAGAAAAATCTCGGAACACGAGCCAGAGGTTTAGCTAAACCAACGCAGGCCAAATCCTGCTCTTTGGCATGGCTGAATCGACCCACGGAGGCCAATGAAGTTACTCCAAGTAAAACCAGAGCACATAAGAGCAGAATTTTGTTCTGGGGTGGGGTTTTTTTCCCCCCTATTTTTATTTTTAATAGTTTGGAGAGAAGAATGTTGTCCCAGCGTGTGTCCCTGCTGCATCCAGCGGTACCAATGACACATCACTTAGATCACGAAGAGGAAAGTTACTGAATGTTCTGCAAAACAGCAAAACTGATCCGGGTCTCAGTTGGCCTCAGCTGGTGTTAGCCTGCGCCACTTGAAGGAGTCCAGTGATATTACACGCTGGATTTACACTGGTGCAAAGGAGAGCTGCATCCGGCTAACTTTCTGGTCAACTGCTATCCATCTGTTGGAAGTCAAATGGTTCTACATCTTTCATGAGCAGTTTGTAACCATGCTTTGCATCAGCTGTGCCTGGAAAATGATGTGAGGCTAATTACTGGTGATCGCTAATTAACATTGGGCCCTGAGCAAGTCAGAAATGATTTGAAAATGTGGTTGGATTTAAAAAAGTGACCATTGGGTTACATGGTTATTCCTTCGTTGGGAGTCCAATCAGTGGGATGAAGGGTGGCTCTCCATCTCAGGATCAGAGGTGTGACTGGAACAGGTGTAGGCACATCTGAGTTGCCTTTAGCCTGGTTGGCTGGTTTGGTATGGACAGGGGTGGTAGCTACAGCACCATAGGCTTCAGTACAAGCAATATGAGGTTTTCTGGGATCCTGGGTACTTAGGTGACTTAACATCCCTGCCATCACAGCTGGGGTGCCCGAGCTAGGCGGGTGTACATCTGAATAGCAGCATTGCCAGCTCTCATGATTTTTGGCATTGTTCTTAAAATCTGCGCTTTGGGAACGTGAAAAACTTAGGTCTTTCTTTTGTATGTCTATATCTATATTTTTTATATAAAAGAAAGAGCTAAGTTTTTTGCATTCCCAAAGCATAGACTTTAAGAACAATGCCAAAAATCATGAGATCTGGCAACACTAGGATAGCTTATTGGACTTGAACAGCAAGGTGACCGCTTTTTGCCATGCTCCCTGGTAGTGTTTCTGCAGTCAGCGCTCTGGATCCAATGTGCTGCTGATCTGTCGGCTCTCCCCTCTCTGCATGGAGGCTCGCAGGGTTAAGATTGCTCTGTCAGATGATGCACTTCAAAGGCACAAGCACAGCACATGTCCTGAGCAGGAGGGACTATCCCAGTGGGATTTTTCTTCAGAGAGCAGCCTGCTTTCTAGGGCCAATATCAAGAAGTCTAGCCCGTTTCTAAAACAAGTTAAAACCAAGTTGCAGAGCTATCCCTGACAGCAGGAGCAGTGTTTGGCCCTAAATAGCTCTGTAATGGTGCCTTAGTGTCGTTTTTAGAGCTGAGTTTTAGTGCTGGTCACATGATCAGGGTGCAGGATTCCTGGGCTCCATAGTGTAACTTTGGACACTTTGTGCCTCGGACTCCGCATCTGGAGCTACAGGATAGGAGAGAGGGCTGGTACAATTTACAAGCTGCCTGAGGACTGTTAAGGGCTACTGGACACCAGGAGCTGGTGTCTGTGGCTCCAGTCCCACACGTTTCCATGGGCTTGGCCCTGGTACAGCTGTGCTATAGCACTGCGGGTAGAAGGGGCATCCCTTAGCTCTGCATTTCTGGTATACGTTCACGGGCCTCTCGTGTGCTGCCAGGGCATGTTCACCTGGTGCCAGGCCCTTGGCTCAGACACCATGAAGGAAACGAGCAGGGTCACTGGGCATAGGCATACGTCCAGCCTCTAAATAAAGCTCACGGTCAATATTTTGAAGCTCACGTCTCGGGGGGGCTGGGCCTGCGGTCTGGTGTCCTGCCGCGGGCCCTGGGCTGGAATGTGACATGTCCGAGTCAGTCAGCAACCGGCCCCCCCTCTGTTAGCAGTGCTAATATTTGCATGCAGGGAAGGAATTCCAGTAGGTGTTGGACAGGAAAGGCACGCTGGACTTTATTGTGACTGGAAGGAACCGCTGGTAATTCTGGCAGACCATCCTCTCCCCGGGAGGTGAGCGGAGCCGCAAGACACGCTCTCAGGAAGAGCCTGGATGGGCTTGGGCGGCGGGATGCTTTCTGGGATTGCTCTGTCTCCCCACTGGCGCTGGGAGGAGCCGAGGGGCTCAGTTTTCAGCAGGAGCGGGGCCGCCGTTTGCGTTTGGGATGAAGCCAGGCCCTGTTTAGACGTCTGATCTTAAAATGCCTCCAAGTGTCTGAGGCATCCTGGTCTGCAAACAGAGGCTTGGCCCGGGATCACAGATGCCTGTGCCTGCGCCTGCACCGTGTTCTCCTTTGCATGGCCGAGCCCGTGGAGAAAGAGCATCGCTTCAAAGAGCGAGCAGCCTCTGATACCCATGGGACTGGCTGCAGAGCAGCCCCGGAGCCCAGGCCACGACACTGCGTTGTGTGTACTCCTCCTCCCTCTTGCTTCCCTTCAGCTCCGCAGGTTTTGCTGGCTTGGCGCAGCATCTCTGAGAGCAGAGACAGGTCCAGGGGCTTGACCCATGCTTTGAAGTTCCCAGTTCTAAACACCAGACCCCACAGGGCTGGGCAGGCAACCCAGGAATCTGGACTCCCACCCAGCCCCTGGCTTTGCCCATTGGACCATGTTTCTTTGCTCTTGGATAATGAGTTGCTGTTCACCTCTCCTCCTCTCAGCTGGTTCAAAACCATCCAGGTACCTTGCAGCAGCCCAGCTCAGGGCTTGCACTGCCCTCCCATCAGCTGGAGAAAGGCCTTTGCACCTTGGGTCTCTTCTCACCAGCCCCTCTGCCCACCCCTGCTTGGGCACCGGGCACACAGAGGGCATCTCAGCCCCTGCACGTGGAGGCAGAGGTGGATTCTGTGGGTGGCCAGGAGGTGATAAAAGATGGTAACTCCATCTGCCTGTGCATGGAGGGAGGCCTGAGTGGCTCCTGCAGGGCTGGGAGAGCACCTCCCAGCGTGACTCACTGGGCATGTCTTCTCTTCAAAAGGACTGGAGGGTTTTAACCCTCAGCAGAAGCTCTTTTCACCCTGGGATTCTGCTCACATAGTGGCAGGAGGAAATGGCCACCTGGCTCAGGTGTGAATTGGCTTCTCCTCCCAAGGCTGTCCCAAAAGCAAGCCCAGCTTGCTCAAGGGAGCCATAGAACAGGGGGGTTATTGTATCAGGGAGTGTCCTCCAGGAGCCTGGTGTCACCCAGGGGCTCAGCACTGGCTCTGCTCTGGTATTTCTGCAAGCCAAGAGTAGGGCCACTGCTGGTGCTGCTGGTATTTGTATTGTGGTATTGTGTGGGAGCCCTGACTTGGACCCCATGGTGCTCGGAGCTGCCCAAACACAGGACAGACAGGCAGTCCCTTCTGCAAAGGGCTTCCAATTTTAGACGACAGGTGGTGGACAGGTGGGGATGTGACACCCCAGGGTGACCCCAGGGCTCCGTGTTCTCCTCCTCACTGTCCTGCTACTTACACTTGGGCCTTGCCCTGATCTGGCTCATGGAAGACCCCTCTCTCCCCCTGGCAAGTCTGACTTCCCAGCACCCTGACTGGACCCTGCAGCTTAGTGGAGGAGAACCCCGCAAACTCTTAGGGCTTCTTAGGTTTGCAAAAGAAAAATCGGCCTGCTGTCTCCATGGGACCAGAACGGCTGTGGCTGGCAGTCACCCAGTCCAGGGCTCGCATGTAGGTTTGGCACAGAGGGTGGGATCTGTCCCTGGGAGATTCTGGACAGAAGATGGTGATTTAGGCCAGTGTTTCTGAACTCCAAGGCCAGGTCTGCCTGCGCGTCCTGCTGGCTTCATGACTGTTTCTTGCTGTGAGGAATGAACAAGCAGAAGAGGAAAATAGATCATAGACGGTTGCATCTAAAATCCTCATGGTCAAAATAGGCAGCACCGACCTTCCCTCAGGGACCGCCCAGGGGCCGTGCTCTGCAGCCTGGAGACATGGGCTCTGCCCAGCGCATTGGACCCAGTGACCTCTCTCCAGCCCAAGCTGTGGGCACCACAGCCACCGTTTTTGGCCTGCTGACTCACATGCCTCTGAGTCCTTGGAGCGTGTTGCACAACAGCCCTGGGTGGGTGCTTGGGGGAAGGGATTGACTCGAAGCTCTGCATTTCCAAGTATGAGCCTTCTCTGCATGAGCTGCAAGACTGCGTCTCGGCAGGCTCAGCTAACCTGTGAGTGCAGCCCAGCTACCAGGAGAGGGCGGCAGAACACCATGCCAAGGGGTGCATGGGTTACACCTGCTGACTGGCACCACCTGCTCCTCCAGGATTTGGCCCCTGCTCCTCAAGGGCGGTCTGATTTGTGCGGTGCAGAGGAGGAGGTGGGCCTGATGCTGTCAGCAAACCAGGAGTTATCCCATGCAAGCTGTATTGGGGGCAAACCAATGTAAGCCATTGCAGAACCAGCTTGGGGAGTCCAGTCCTGAATGCATCCGGGTGTCTGCAGCTTTCCCCAAGTGCTTCCATCCTGCACAAGCTGGGTTAGTCAGGGTAATAGTGCTTTCTTCAGCTCTTCCCTTCTGCCCATGCTGTCCAGAAGGTAGCTAGTTATGCCCTGGCATCCAGCAGCAGACCAGCCCCGCTGCTGGCCAGGTCAGTGAGGGAACCAGCAGCATCAGGGAACTGCACAGCCGGGTGTCTAGGCATGCGCCAGTGTCTTGTCCCTGTCGGATTCTCCCCTCTTCCCAGCCTGGTCCTTGTTGAGTCTGGCCACGAGGTGGCAGGGCAGAAATGTGCAGGGATCTCAGCTGGAGGCAAAGGGATCCCCTACAGTGTTCCCCTTTTCCTTTGGTGTGTGAATTATTTTATGCTTGCTTTAGTTCTGGGCATGCACCCATAAGTGAACCCCAGACAGAGCTGGTGGGCATGCTCAGCACTACATTGCATCAGTGTCCAGGTCCCGTGCAAACAGAGCGGGTGGGCCAGACTTCATGGTGCTCCCTAGCATAGGCTGGGTTGGGCATACATGCCCCAGTGACTTGCCTGAGGAAGTCCGTGGCTGAGTGGGAAATCGGATCCATATCGTTGGTTAATGCTCTAACCACTGAACCATCCTTCCCGCCCCAGTGGTCAGTCCTCTGGATCGTCTAGGTTCTTTGGATTCCTATTGGATCTGAATTGCAGGTCCCGCTGATTCCTCTGGCAGGGGATGAACCCGAGCGCCTGATCCGAGCACCCCTGGGCTCTGGGTGTATGAGCCCCCTTTGTGTTACAGGAGCAAACACATCAGAAGTCCAGGGCCTGCTGTGAATTGAGCACATTGCTCCCTGTGGCCGTTGATCACTCCAAGGAAAGGCTTGCTGTCACTGCTGAGATAGGGAGGCCAGCGCAGGAAAAGACAGGTCTCCCTATGGCATAGGGCCTATGCTCTTCCCCCAGCATTTCCCTGTCTAGGCAAAACCCTCCTCCCTACAGCTCCAGCCCCCCTGGGATCGCTTCTCTCATGCTGCTCTGCCTTGGTGAATCCCAGCTGAAAATGTGCCATTAAATTTTTGCCTGCCCTCACCTCCAAGTCCCGGAGCAGCCGCTCCATAGACTACTATTGACATGTTTGTTCTGCCGTCATTGCCTATTGTTTATCAGTTCATTCGGTCACTGTGTTATTATTAGTTTAATAAGACTAATTCGAACTAATGAGGCTAATTCTAATTAATTCTGTCCGTCTTCTTAAACTAATAAGAGTGACAGACCAGACAGCTTAACGAGCCACTGCCCCAAAGAGCTCGCGGTTTAGTGGCAAAGGATGGCATCTGGTCTGGGATGAAAGAGCAAAGCAAGAGGGCTGAGAAGGTCTCGTTATCCCACAAACTTTCTCTTCCTTTGTGTTGATTTTTGTGCATCTCTTTTGTTATAGACAGAGCCGGGGACCCTCACTGGAGGCCGTCAGGTGAGGTGTGAACCAAACATTGGCACCAAACACCGAACTGCTGCTCTTCTGGAGCAGCTCCATTACTGACAGGAGGGGTAGGCCAATTACCCTTGCATGCGTGTCCGGCGCTGTACTCAGCAGGTAAATGATTGTAGCGCTGTAGGTCAGAGCTGGGAGGCTGCTTTAAAAGCATCTGCTTTCCTTTTTGCCACTGCTTCTTTGCCAGCAAAACCAAATCAGCTTCTTAGAATAATTTTTTTTTTTTAAATTTCATATTCCAAGCCAAATTGGCCAAATCAATTCCAAATCCATGAGTTAGTCCAGAACCAAAAGCGGCCATACTACCGGCAAACACCCTCCACCCCCAGCTGGGGCTTCAGATGCTCCTAAATCCTTTGGCAGGCATCCTACTTGCAGGCCCAAGCCTGGAGGCTTGGGGTTCAGGGCCCTTGGCCATAAGGCCCCAAGAGCAAGCTAGGGAGGAGTCTCCCATTTCCATAAAGTGGGCATAAAGCCAAGGTTAACTATGCATCACGTACACGGGTACTATCCCATGCCAGCAGAGTGGTCTTCCCCGGGTGCGACTAGGAAGCCACTGTAGTGATCATGGTATTTCCCCTGGGGAAGCGTAGACTACGCTTGATTTGAGCCTTCAAGAGGCTGGGAAGGGCCAGAGGGTCATTTAGTCCAACCTCCTGCTCATGGGAGCAGGACACTGTGCCTAACCCATCCCACCCCTCCAACCTCTGCTTCAAAGGTCCCAGAGAGGGAGTTTCCCCCTCTTCCCTGGGCAGCTTCCACTGCCATGTTTTTACAGTTAGGAATTTTTTCCTGGGATTCAATCTAAACCTGCTTTGCTCCTGAAACATCAGCTACTAGGTCTTGGTCTTTGCAAACACAGGGACTTATGTTGTGCCACACACCCAGCAGGGCTCCAGTGGTTCCACATTGATGCTGGGCTCTGCTCATGTAGGTCCAGGCCCAGGGCAGGACATCTCTTGTGTCCTGAACCTCAATTTGGGATCTAAATTGGACCCACCTGTTTAATCTGAACATGTCCCAAACTCAAAGCATTTCAGACATTGACTGCCGCCCTTCCTGAATCATTAGTCTTTATTTTCCACATTCAGGCCCCAGCTGAGATGGAGGCTCCATTTTGCTGGGAGCTGGGTGGACAGCCCCTGCCCCAAGGAACTTGCAATTCAAATAGGTATTGGGTAGAGGCCCAGAGGAGCAAAATGCCCTGCCTAAGCTCATAAATACGCCAGTGGCGGAGACGGCAGCACTGACCGCAGGGTTCCTGATTCTCAGTACAGAGTCCTGCAGTTCCCAGCCTGGGGGTCAGGACACCCTGTGGGGTCTCAGCAGTTGTGAGCCACACAAAGCCGCTAATGCACAATTACCCCATGTGTCCTAAAATTACCAGGAGGCAGGGAGTTCCCATACCTCAGCTGCTCTGTGGTATCTGTCCCTGTGCTCCAGTTACCTCAGCGTAAGTGAAAACTAAGCCGGGGCAACAGAGCGCCGTTCCACTGAGGGGCTAGTTCTCCTGGGGTTGCAGCAGGCGTATGCTCAGTTACTAGGAAGCAGCTGAGACCCAGGTAAGTCCCTGTCCTCTGTTCGCTGCAGGCACAGGGACAGCTGCTGCTTTCTGGGGGTGACAAAATTATCGGTCCCTAAGCGAGGTCTCAGCCTGAATGGGCAAGGCCTGGATAGTTGGGGCATGAGGTTTGCTGTGGAGCGGAGGCGCTGTCATGCCTGTGGCCTGCGGCTAATCCCGTGCTGGCTGGCAAGGCTATTGTGAGATCCCGTGGCCGCTGCCGCCTTTATCTTGGTTAATTGTACAGTAGTGCGGGAGGCTGAGTCATCGCCACCCAAGGGGAGCTGAGGAATCTGATCTCCACTTTCCAGCATTGACCTTTCAGCCCATGTGAGCTGAAGGCAGCTCAGTCGCTTCACCCGAATCCTGATGACCCCAGCTGGGGAAGCTGTGCCACCTGGAGTCAGCTGCAGAAGGGGGAGGGAGGGGAGCTTCTGCTGCCCAAACCCAGGCCGATGAAGCTACTGGCAGTCTTCACCTGGATGGCGATGCTGTAGGAGCGTTCCCCTCCCGAGACACAGCAGCCACAGACCCACCCAATGCAATGCCATTGAGAAACACTCAGGTCCCATTGCCCATTGGGTGACTTGGTCTGGGATTTTTCTGCTCCTACCTCCTGCCCCTGGCTGGGGTGCTCAGCTCTGTAGCTCTGGCAGGGTACAAGGACCAGCAAGGAGTGAATGGCCAGCTGGGATCTCCCGTGGGCAGAGAGAGCAGAGGTGGAGAGGGGGGTTAAATGGAGCTCTTGCTGGGGTGGATGGGAGGTGGGTCAGGGAACAAAAAAGATCCCCAGACATTGATTAGATCTGCAGGCTGAGCTGCCCATTATTCCCTTCCAACCTGCCACGCTCACGTGCTTGAGGGAGGGCCATGAGCTCATGCTGAGATCCAGGTGGCTTCAGCGGGATGGCCATTAGCCAACAGTGCTGAGCTGGAGGGCTGAGCTAGCATGGGTATGTCCACAGCATGCTGCAGGCACGGCAGTGACCACCCTGCCGACATACCCAGGGGGACAGGCTGCTGCAACAAGGTGAGCAGGTGGGTGAGATGTTGGCGATCCTGCTTCTGTCTCTTTGGCTCTGTCTTCAGGGTGAGACTCAGATCAGGGACATCAGTACACCCCAAAGCAACAGTGCAGCCTTCCTCTCTCCAGACCCATGGTATCTCCATTAAGTGGTCCAGGCACTGGACCATTTTTCCCACTGGATGTTCTGGTTGGAGCCTGGAGCTGCATTGGCAAGGGCAGTCAGCGTTCACCTGACTCTGCTCCCGAAGAGCCAGTGGTCAAATTCCCCCTGACTCTTGGGGCTTCTGGTTCGATTAACTCCAAGTTCTGGTGAAAGTCTCTAGGGGAGACGTACTCTTTTCTTGCAGCTTTGGGAACGGGCTGGGCCAGGAGCCTGATGTGTTCAGTCCTGTAGCTCGCCTGCTTGGTACCATGTCCTGTTACATCCTTCCCGGTATGGGAAGGGCGAGGACATGAGGGACAGTTGAGAGAAAGGCTTGTGCTTTACAGGGGATTCAACGTGCAATCCGAGAGGCTGCGTGGGCACGAGGGCGTGAGACAGGGTGTGAGAGGCTGTTAGCTGGGAGGGAGGGTATATGGACTAGTCATGATTAGAAGAGGGGCAGGGGTTGCAGTCCCTCCTGGGAGCACAGGCCCATGTGCCTGGGTTATACTCCCAGCTGTGCCACAGGTGCATTCTGGGACTGAGCTCAAATTTGGCCAAGTCAAGGCAGGTCTTTCTACTGACCTCAAAGGGCATTTATACATGTGCTCCATGTTGAACGAGCTTTAGGTTAAAGTGCCCCCACTACCACTTTTTAGCGTGGGGACGCTGATACACGGGACATTGGAGTCTGCTGGAGCACGGTAATTACCACGCTCCAGCTGACTCGATTAATCAAGTCAGCTCTGATGCACCATCATTATCGGTTCTGCTCTCTGGGCACTGGCTCCCCTCACCTTGCACCCTACAGTCACGGACTGCCCAGGGGGAACATGCCCTGCTAGTGCTGGCAGTGGCAGGAACATTTCACATGCTCCCCCTTTGCACAAGGAAGCATCAGGACATCTGATTCCCCCGCTATAAAATGGGACCAATGCACCCATGTGCACTGAAAGCCACTGGGGAGGTTCTCAGGGTGCTTTGAAGGTGAACAGTGCATAATAGCACTGAAATCTTGAACCCAGAAGCTGATGGGGAAACTCTCTGATCTCCATTAATAATGGGGCTCTATTGCAGGGGCTCCTGTCTCTGGGGAAATTCTTTCCTGATCATCCTTGGAAACAAGTCCCAGTCTCTGAACAGACCCCACCATTCAAGGATGAAGGGGGCTCTGGATTTGGATCTGGAGCTGTGTTTTGAACTTTATCTCTGTCTCTGTACAAAGTACCTGACCAAATGCTTGAGTCCAAACACTTCCCAAGCATCATTGGGGTCTGAATGGAGGGCTGCAGGCCCATACATTGCAAAGAATTATGATTAATGAAGGAGTGGGGCTTTTCTAGGTAAATGCTTATCCTGGGCCCATCAAGCGGTATCCAAACCCCTCCGAACAGAGTGGGGAGGAAAGGGCTGAAGAGTACCTGGGAAGGGAGCATAGAGGAGCTGCCTGTTTCCCTGAGTCATTTGGGCAGAGCTGAGCTGGATGAGACTGGATACCTCTGACACGGTGCCAGCCTCCAAAGGCTTTAACCAAAGTTGGGTAGAAAGGAGAATGCAGTTCCCTGCTGCTATTAATAGCAGCCTCCCTCTCTGCCGCCCAAGGCAGGGAGGGGATGGAAAGCATCTCCATATGCAGAGCGCAGGGACCCCGGGGCTCCAGAGTCCTGCCGAGCTCCGCAGACCTGAGGGCCCCAAAGCAAAAAGTTGTGAGCAAAAACAAGTAAGTACGAGTGCATCCTCCACCCGGAGGGAGTGTGAGTGAAACCTAAAGCGTGAAACAAGAGACACTGGGGAGAGGGGCCATGACATGTGGCTCTTCCCCAGACACAAACGGAGCTGGGGAGCTCAGCTCACTGCTACCAACTTGGTCCTGCTGATGCCCTGCTTGCTCTGATCTGAACCCTGGATGATTTGGCCCCCAGGGGAAGCAGAGTCTGGATGCTTCTAGTCCTGGCTCATGTGTTTTTGAACCCGGGGGCTGCGCTTGCTGTGTACGTGGGATCTGTTTCTGTCTGACGGCTTGTGACTCTCCCTCCCTTTCCCAGAGGTGGCCCAGTGCGACTGTGACGCGGCTGCAGGGCGCATCCAGACGTGCAGCCCTGCCTGCCCCGTGTCTTACTCTGCACTGGCTGCCGGCAGGAATGAGGCCCTGTTTCGAGCGAGCAGCTGTGGGTAAAAATGCCGTGGTTTGCAAGTGCTACAAAAGAAGCCTGTTCCAGAGGGACTTAATGAACTTCCTGAAGCCACCATTGTGCGAAACAGAGTCCTCAGCAAGCCAAAGCTCTGCTCTACATAACATCTAAGACCAAGTTCAGTGGGAGTTTGATCTGACAGAACAGTAACAATGCCTCAGTCCAGACTTCTGGAAGAATAGGGCCAAACTCCCACTGACTTCAGTCCCCCTGGGGTTTGGCCCAGGGGCCTCCTGCTACAGGGAGATAGAGCCAAAAGGTCTTTCCCAGCTCTAGTGAGATGTGATCTGATGTCTACCTGGTTACTTGTGCCCTGCTGCAGATCACACCCAGGAGCTGTCGCAGAGGGGAAGCTTCGTAGGTGCTCTCTGATTGAGAGGGCTTGAGGAAGATTAGCCCTGACAGGTCCCATAAGAAGAAGGAGTTTGAACAGGACGGTGCTTTTGTGCGAAAGGAGTCTGGGTAGAACGAGTCAGAGGGTCTGCTCTCGCTGTGCTAGTTCCAGCATGGAAAATACACTAATAATGCTGATAAAACAGGGAACGGGGAACCTTGGTTAGCAAGATCCTTTGTTTAATGAAGCCAGGTCCCCTCCCCCTGCAACCTTCCACCCAGTTCGTGCTGGTTAGCATAGCCAAAGTGGATACCGTGTACAAGCGCCCTTTTTGCAGGTTTAGCAAGGTGCCTGAGACGCAGGGGCAGCAGGTCTGGTGATGAGGAGGAGCACAGACATCCTCGCGCAGTAGAATCAATTCAGCCTCTGCTGCAGAAAAGGGCTGTTCGGTTTTAATTACCCCAGGGTAGTTAAAGCAGTTCAGCTCTTCCAGAGGGGGGGGGCAACTCATACAGGAAGGGAAATACGCTATACAAGTATAAGGCATCTTTATTCCAATATAATGGCTTCCACAGCAGATTGTTGTATGAGTCATAGCTACTGGGGAAGGAGCCAACTGTGCTGCTGGGATTTCCCGTGTGGTGTGAATTCCAGCCCCCTAGGAAAGGGCTGAGACCCCCTGGACACCAACGTGGGTTATGTTATGCTGGAGCGAGTTACTCATTTCCCTCCTAATAGATTTCCAGGGAGCCTTTGACAAGAATATTGAGACAGGATGCTCGTTGTCTGCCCTTTGGGCTGGCCTGGTGCATCACACAGCGCTGCTCTTCTAGAGGCGGCTGCACTTTTCCACAAGAGAGGCCATATCCCACTGCATTGTTAGGCTTGCGAGAGGCAAATGTTATGCCTTGCTCTGGCACATCCACATGGGGACATGATACGGGTTTACAAAATGGCAGAGAGAGAGTCAATAGGGATTTATTATTTACTGTCTCACGAGGCAAGAACTAGGGGTCACAAAATGAAAGTAGCAGGTAGTAGGTTTAAAACTAACAAAAGAAAGCTCTTTTTTTCTCACAGCATGTAAATAAAGTGTGAAACTGGTTGCCACCAGATGTGGTGGAGGCTGATCATTTAGCCAGATGCAAAAAGGGCTTGGACAAATTCTTGGAGGAAAGGGGCATCAGTAGCTATTGAGCATGGCAGTTTGGGGCACAGCCTCTGAATCTGAACTTCCCAGCCCTTAAATGCTGGAGGCTGCAAGCGGGAGAGGAACAGGGGGGAAAACCCTGGCCAGATCCAGGTCACTCTCCCTTGCAGCCTCTGCTCTCTGCCAGTGTGACACAGGAGACTGGGCTAGATGGGTCTGTGGTCTGACACAGTTAATGGCAATTCTTACATTCTTTAATTAAAGCTTGTTTGACGAGCTTTCTTTCCCACCACCATTTTGAAATGAAGGGATGCTGAATACACGAGATGCTGCGGCACACTGGAGTGTTCTGGTTAGCATGCTCCAGCGGACTCGATTAATTGGGTCTGCTCCAATGCATTTTAAAATGTGTTGGAGCACATGTAAAAGTGCCCAATGCTTCTATGCTAGTGGCATAAACCCTGGACCAGATTACAGTTACATTATGATTTCTTGACACTGGCCAAACGGTGCATAGAAGCATAGAAATTATGGGCTGAAAGGGACCTCGAAAGATCATCAAGTCCAACCCCCCTGCTCTGGGGAGGAATACTGCTAAGATCAACTGATCCCAGCAAGGTGCCTGTTCAGTCTCCTCTTGAAGACTTCCAAAGTTGGGGATTGCACCACCTCTGTGGGAAGTCTGTTCCAGCTTCTGGTCACCCTTACCGTAAAGAAGCGTTCTTTCTTACACCCAACCTGAAACCATCTTCTAAGAGTTGATGGCCATTGCTCCTTGTCCTCCTCCGGATGGGCCCTAGTGAACAGGTTTTCTTTCAGCTCCCAATATTCACCCCTTACATACTTAAAGACAGCCACCAAATCCCCCCTCAGTCTTGTCTTCCCCAGGCTGAACAGTCCCAGATCCCTTAGTCTTTCCTCGTAAGGTTTGTACTCCAGGCCCTTAATTATTCTTGTGGCCCTTGTCTGGACCCTTTCAAGATTGTCCACTATTTTGAAGTGCGGTACCCAGAACTGGACGCAGTACTCCAGCTGGGGATCACTTGTATACCCGAGTGTAGCAGGCTGCATGCTTTCAGGGGTTGCAGCCCAGCTGCAGGCAGTAAGCCTATGAGTGCAGGCCTGCCTAGGAGGACTGCACCGGCTGAGGAGGATAACTGGTTGGCCAGAGAGAGAGACAGAGGGAGGGAAGGCTGCAAGGCTAGAGCGTGCACTACTGAGCCAGGGCACTCTCTCAGGGTTTGGGAAAAGACCACAAGGTTTGAGAAAGTGGTTTATTATTTACCTATGTGTTTGATTTATGGATCATGCTGTGTCCGGTGGGACAAGTTTGCCCAGGGAAGTAAAAAACTGTATTGTGTAAACTGACAACATGCTACACTGAGAAACCAGACCCCTATTGTTTAGGACTGTCAGAGGTGACACGACTTAAGTAAGGTTATGTAACAAGTAGGTGACAGTGATGGGAACAGAACCTGAAGTCCTGATGCCAAATCTTTAGGCTCAAACTACTAAGGCCAGCTATGGGGGTTTATCCACTGATATCAGTGGATGAAAGCAGGAAGGGATTCCTTTATGTGTGGGTCTGAGCTAGCCCAGCTGTCCCCCAGCACAGCAAGCTTCCATGTGGGGTCATGCTAACATTTCACGTGAATATCAGACATGCTTTCTCTTTCCAAAGTAAAGATCTGCTCCAGGAAATACAAATGTGAACTGAGTCCGGGTTTTCAGTACTCCTGATATACAAGGCCCTGGGTTACAGATGGGGAAAATGAGGCACAGAGTGAGGTGAGAACAAAGTTGTGTAGGTTGAAATGGAGCCTCCTTGCACTTGTTAAATCCTGCTTGGAGATTGGGGAGGAGGGGGTGGGGGGTGGGTGTGCTACGGGCTCCGTGCTGTCCCTGCGGGGTGGGGATGCATTTGTTCCTGGCTTTGCCACGAGTAGAATGCAGATTTTTTCATCACCTAGTCTGGAGCCACTAGCTTCTCCCCCTCCCCCTCGTGTGATTGGCAGAGGGTCTCAGCTTTCCTGCTCTGTCTCCTGTGTAAATGTATCAGGAGACACCTGTGATCTGCCTAGTCTCCTCTGCTGATTAGCAGGCATATTTATAGATGAGCTTCCGTCCCTTTAAACGTTTACATTGAAAAGCCTGTGCATCAAGCTGTTCTGGGGTCATGAGTCACAGAGGACATTATGGTGCTGGGGGGGAAGGGGAGGGCAAAACTAGATAGGTCTGATCTGCACTCGCATACTTCAGTGTAGAAAGCGGTGCACAAGTCCTTACAGCAGAGCGGGCTTGGACTGTCCTGGTGGGTGCTGGGCCCTCTTGATTGCTACTCCTCCCCTCCCTGTGTTTGTATTATTACATATATCCAGGTAGCATCCAAGGACCTTGTCCAGGATCAGTACATCAGTTGCACTTGCATCACGTTTTCAAGTTGTGTTTCGCAGCCATGATGACTAGAAACAATCATGTCCACGTGTACACACGAGCACGCATACACCAGACATGCACGTTTACAAAAGCAAGTTGAGATTGTGACATCAGTTTGTGACTCAGGCCATTGGGGTCTGTTCTTGGCACAACTGGGTAGTGCCTCTGATTCAGTCTGTTCTTGCAGATGGTTATGGGAAGAAGCTGTAGTTTTCTGTTTTAGCATGCTAGGGATGGAAAGTAGAGGCTTTGACTGCCATGAATATGGAAATGACTCGGGTCCAAGGCCAGTGTGTCAACATCCTGCTCACCTGGTATATCAGGAAGAGACGTGGAATTCAGCAGGGAGTCCGACACTTTGCTGAGACCGGATGATTGCCGGACGATTGCAGAACGTGTTCCATGATCCCCCAAAGAAACCTGAAACGTGCTGGTTATTGCTGATTTCCTGTAACCATTTTCGCTGGGAACATACTGGTCACTGACTTGTGACCCGTACTGAGCCACTCTGCTTTAGTGTTGTACCGAGTGAGAGGTCAAACCAGCAGTTCATGGACAACAGGACACAGCACAGCCTGGGCTGGATTTCTGCACACCTCCAAGAACAGATTCTGGGTGCTTTCTTGAGATTGGGCAGAATTCCACCTGGATTTGTGTTATTACCTGAAATGGAAATGACCAAGCTTGAATATGTGATACAAGTGTAACTGATGCACTGATCCTGGACAAGGTCCTTGGATGCTACCCAAATATATGTCATAATACTAACACAGGGAGGAGCAGCAATCAAGAGGGCCCAGCACCCACCAGGACAAGCCGGGCCTGTCCCGTGTAAAGACTTGCATGGTGCACCACTGTCTCCACAGTACATCAGTGCAGATCAGACCCCGTGAGAAGAGAAGACTTTGAGTTGGATATCTGTCCCATTGTAATGGACTCTGGGTATAGCCACTTGATAGCAGAACCCAAATCTGGTAAATTAAGGAAATACAGACTAGGTGAAAGTACTGCACAGTGGATACATAACTGGTTGGATTATCTTGTTCAATGAGTAATCATCAATAGCTCAAGGTCTACTTGGGAAGAGAGATCAAATACAGTTCCCCTGGGTCTGTCTGGGCTCAGTATTGTTTAACATCTTCCTTAACGATTTGGAGGATGGGACTGAGTGTATGCCTAGAAAATGTGCAGATGACACCAAGTTGGATGGAGTTGCAGACACTGGGGGGCAGGGCTAGGATCCAGAATGACCTGGATAAACTGAAGAAATGGTCTTATCAATTGGATGAATTTCAGTAAGAGCACGTGCAAAGCCCCACACGTGGGGTGGAATGATCAATGCACAGCTACAGGCTGGGGAAGGGCTGGCCGGGCTGCAGTATGCGGAGAAGGACCTGAGAGTCTCAGTGGACCATAAATTGAATATGAGCCAACAGTATGCTCTTGTTGCAAAACAGACCAATAGTATGCTGGATTGTATTAACAGTAGCATCGTTTGCAAATCAAAGGAAGTGCTTCTTTTGCTATACTCGGCACTGGTGAGGCCTCACTGTAAGTTACTGTGTACTGCATTCTGTGTTGTGCTCCAGACTTCAAGAAAGATGTGGACAGCTTGGCAAGGGTCTGGCAGAGGGTGACAAAAATAATTAAAAGACTGGGAAGGAAGACTTCTGAGGTTAATTGAAAGATCTTAGAGTTGTTTAGCCTGGAGAAGAGAAGACAGAGGAAGGATTTGATAATTGTCTTCAAATACCTGAAGGGTAGTTATATGGAAGATGGAGATAAAAGATTAAGGATAACAAAAAGTCCTTTTTCAAATATATTGGGAGGATGAAGAAGGTGCCAGGTAATGTGGGACCCCTGCAGGATATGCTGGGCAATCTGGTGGTTGCATCAGAGGAGAAAGCGGACCTCTTTAACCAATTCTTCACCTCCGTTTTCTTGTGCAGGGACCGGGACTTCCCTGCTGTGATAGAAGCCGGACTCGAGGGGATCGCCTTCAGACCTCAGGTTGGGGAGGACCGGGTTAGAGAGCTTCTGGAGGGGCTGGACGCGTTCAAGTCAGCGGGTCCGGATGATCTCCACCCCAGGGTGTTGAGGGAGCTAGCTGGG
>NW_017729018.1:8432410-8454597 GCF_001723915.1 Gavialis gangeticus | reverse complement strand
TGATGGAGAGGAGGTATAGATTGGACATCCGCAAGAACTACTTCACAGTTAGGGCGGCTAGGAGCTGGAACCAACTTCCAAGGGAAGTGGTGCTGGCCCCTACCCTGGGGGTCTTTAAGAAGAGGCTGGATGCCTACCTGGCTGGACTCATTTGAGTCCCGTTTCTCTTTTTGGGGTTTTTTGTTGTTCTCCCGCCCTGGCGGGGGGTCGGGCTAGAAGATCTACTAGGTCCCTTCTGACCCTTAATCTATGAATCTATGAATCCTTTGTGGCTGCAAGTGACAGGACAAGCAAGGCAAATTTAGATTGGAGATCACTAAGAGGGTGGCTAAGCACTGAAACGGGCTACCCAGCAAGACTGTGGAACCTCTATCCTTAGAAGACGTTAAGGTTTTAAGACGGTCACTTGACTGCAATGGTTTAGTGAGGGAGCAGAGTGCTGGATTAGACGTGACCTCCTGAAGTCCCTTCCGATCCTACTATTCTAGGACTTTATGAAACCTGTGGTGCCCTTGCAAAGCAGGGAGAACTGAATTGGATTTCTGTGCCCTGCTTGACTGGACGGTGAGACTGCCCCTGTTCTCTGCACGTTGAAGGGGGATGGGAAACAGCTGTTCACACATGGTTGGTCACTGGGTTCTTTATCCTCAGCAGATGGCATCAATGATCCCAAAGGAATCCGAAAGGTCAATGGAAGAAAGAGCCTTGTGATTCACGCTGAGTGCAGGTAAGCCAGGCCCTGCTCCTGCCTGAGCGTGATGATAGAGGGGAAATGTTGTCTGCTGATCACAGTCTTTTCCCCCTGCCCCCCTTGTCCTGGGCTGACAGCTCCAGTGTGACTCCCAGCCAGCACATTGCTTGCTTACGTGAAGCAGGGGTGTAGATTTCATCCCAACACGCAGAGCATGCAGGCATGGCGATAATTATAGTCTCCTAGACCCACTCCTCTTTTCCAACTGCAGCTCCAAGAGCCCAAGCTGCTGCTCAGATGCTGCTGCTGCTCGGGCAACATCGTCAGCAGCTGGGCTGGCAGGGATGCCACGGGCTGATCTCTGACTGCACCTTATGGGAGGGAGCAGGCAGGTTCAGCTGAAACCAGCATAGGATTTATGAGGCTGGCTTGGATTCTTGGTCTACCAAGTAGTACCCACCTTCAAGCAGCAACTAGCTTGATGCTAGAGTAAAAACCTCTACCCTGTCCCCAAATGCACCTAAGCTGGATATACATAAGGGGAGAGGAAACATTCCTTTCTGATCATGCAGGGGATCAGGTGGAAGCCCTGAAAACTGATATTTTAATGTTAATGGGACAATTACTAATATGCTTCATTTGTAAACCTGCTGGCTTGAAGCCCTAAGCAAGCAGGGTACTCACCGTTGAGACCCATTATTAAACGGGAAGAAGAACAACCTAGAGCTCCCAGAGAGCTCCAGGGCAGGCATCTCAGAGTGGAGGTTGCTCTTTGTTGGCCTTTTTTTGATGAGCCAGGAGAAGTAACGGATTGAGCCAGGCCCCATTTGGGTTTGGTGACAGTTCAGGGGCATTTGGTCTAAACTTGAATTCTGCGTGGGGGGAACGAAAAGGCTGTTGTCTCTGCCAGACAAGGAATGGACCAGGAAGCTTTCTGGAGATGTTCACCCTCAGCAGGGAGAAGTCTGGAATGGTTGGGTAAGGAAGCCCTGGAGGCAATAAGGAGAGAGAGAAAGAGAGAAAAAAAAAAGAGGGAGGGGGTGGATTAGGTTTGATTTCGTAGCTCACTGTCATTAAGGACTTGAGTGGGGTTCTTCATGCTCCTGCTTCCCCCCCAGAAAGACTGAAAGAGTAGAGTCAGCAAGCTGGGCTGAACTTTGAAGGCAAGGAGAGCAGCAGCAGGGCTAAGGGATCTGGTTAGACCCTCCACATCCAGCATAAGAGCAGCGATCATCTCTGCAGGAGTTAGGTGAAATGTTCTGGAGCAGTGTAGCCCAGAGGGGTGAGATGGACCTTCTCGAGCCTTGGACTCGACCAGCTCTGAACAACACCTGGTGAGTTTGATAGAGGGTAATGGCTAATGGCTTCATAGTTGCTTACAACTGGGAGGAGGGACTGAGGGTCAAGGTCACCTTTTATTGCTGCATTAACGGATGGTGTTCCCAAATATATTGTGTGCTCCTTCCCTCCTAATAAAGTTCTTTGATTGAAACCTGTGGACTCGTTGCTTGTGAGCGGGGAGATACTCCTCATCAAGAGCATCTGAGCAAGGTGATTGGTTTCCCTGGCTTTTGGGCAAGAGCTCAGGCCAGTGTGACATGAGTGTTTTAGGAGGAGTGCACAGGTAATTCGCCCTGAGCCTTGTTACTGCCAGCAGCTGCTGATGAAAAGGTTGCACTTGATTTGCATTTCAGTAGCACCCAGCAGCCCCAACCCAGCTGTGCTGGGAGCTGAACAAACCCAGTGCAAGAGACAGTTCCTGACTTGTCATCTCAATAGACCAGGCAGAGGAAAGGGTGCGAGAGCAGAAGGGTTATCATCCCCATTTTACAGGAAGGGGTTGGGGGCTGAGGCAGAGAGACTTTCCTGAGGCCACATGCAATCTGGAAGGGAAAACCTCCATCTCCCAAGATCCCCTTCCCCTTCTCTGAGCTGAGTAATGTGCAGGTTGGACTCAGCCCTTTCCCTGTTACTGTCCAGGTTATGGCTCTCTTATCTGTAAAGCCTCAGGTGGCTAAACCTGAAGGCAGCTGGCAATGAAACACGGACGAGCGTGAGGGGTCAGTAGTCTAGAGGCCCAGGGAACGCTGTCCTTCCTGGGCCTGGAACAAGCTGTGAAGCTGTCTCTGGCCCTCCTGCCCATCTCTTGTACTCCCTGCCCTCTCCTGGTCTGTTCACATAGCAGGGCCCTAGCACGTGTTTGTGAGCGGGCGGGGGAACCTCAAGCAGGGCCTGTCCGCCAGGCTGGCGTCCAGTGGAAATTACCAAGTCCACCCCCCCCAATCTTCCAAGCTCAGTGAAAACTGACACCTGATGCAGCCAAAGACATTCATCATGGGTGTGAAGGGGGCTTGGAGGAACCTGGCGCTGGCTCCTACAGCTGGTGCTGGGGCTGCCTCAAACTGCGCAGCTCAGTGGGTCTCCTGCTCAGTGGAGTTAGGCAGGTCTGAGACATTTTAGTAGCTGCTGGATCCACTTCCCGTGAACAGCAGCAGGCTCCTGTCAATGAGGGCCTGACATCTAGTAATGATTTGTTGAGAGCAGCGGGCAAGCGAGGGTCTCTATGAACTGCAGATCACATTGTCACTTCTCCCCCAAGCTGCTGACAGGCGGAAGAGTCAGGGCCAGGAAAGATGTATTGAGACTTTCAGATGGGGAGCTGGGAACTGATGGTATTCAGTGGGTTTTGTGGGAGAACTGAGCTTTCAGAAAGGATCTGGAGTGGGAGGCAAGGGGAGCTGAGAAGCTGAGAGAGAGGAAAAAGAAACCCAGGTTGTTTCTCAGGGACCCCTCTAGACACAGGGAAGGGAGCTAGGAGCTGGTGCCATTGCTGGATTCAAGGAGCAGTGAATGGAGATGCTAGGGGTGGGCTCAGTGGGGCAGGAAAGATTGAAAGGATGCCTGTGACTTCCAAATCTGTTGCACATCCCAATCAACACTGCAGTGCAGATCATCTTGTAAGGGTCACTCTGAGCTGCATTCACACTGTTACTTTTCCAGGGCCCTAGCTGGATTTCTCAGGAAGGGAGGACCCCCAATAATCTGGCCCTGGCTGCTGAATTTTTTGTGGCTTCCCTTTCATCCTCTCACTAGCTGTGGAGTACTTTGCACTCTTCTCCCTCCTGACCCCTTCCCTTTGTGCTTTTCCTACTACAAAGGCAGCACACTGGCACACAATGATCTGAAAGTTCAGCACAGCAGTGAAGTTGGCGGGTCCCACTCTGGATGGTATTTGGATTGAGTGCTACGGAGGAAAGCAAGCAGAGACGAAACAGCACAGATGGCCTGGTGTGACTTACAGCAGTGACCTATAGATCTACTTCTAGGAGGCAGTTAATTAGAGTTTAAAGGGTTCTCCGTTACCCAGTATGACATTCACATAGCCGTCGTCTTAATCACGTTGTTCAGCGCTGAGCGTTGTATTCTGGAGGAGGCTGTTTCTAGTTACATGCGGCAGAGGCTTTGGTTTCTGCTGCACAGGGAAGAAGTGCTGGGGAAAGGGCAGGCAGGAACCCAGCTGGCTGCAGGGGGCTCCGAATCTCTCTGGTCCTTTTCGGAGCATTGTGGTTTGCGTGAGCTGGAGTTGTATAGAGGATCACTGCCTGTCCTCCATGCAGACAGGGCTGGGAGGCTGCCACCAAACAGTCTCTTCCTAAATGCAGCAGTGTCTCTGTCCCAGAAACACGGCCTCATATTTGTTTAAGTAAACTAATCTGACACCGTTCCGAGTTCCTGTGCTATTCCAAGTGCTTCTAGTTGTTTGCAATAGTCTCCTGCCTTGGCCTTCAGGTCAGGGGAAGGTTGAGATTATGAGTCTCCTGATTGTTGGGGAAAGTGCCAAGCTACTTGCACTTGGCCATGTCTGTTCTGTGGGAATGTAAGATGCTAACTACTGGGGTGTTACTAAGCAAGTGGTAGAAGCAGGATTACATGAGGTCTCGAGTGCCAAGCTGGGGCTGTTTCCACTGGACACTGCGGTCTTCCAAGCTCCATGTAATGCTTAGCATTGGCAGAAACAAAATTGTGTTAAAAATGTGGTAGTCAGTCATTGCGAGTCCCATGTTTCTTCCCTTCACCTCTGCCACAAGGGTAACTTTGAGCAGTTGACGCGACTGTCATGCCAAGGGCAGAATCAATATCAAAGAGAGAAATGTGATGAAATTGTAGAAATTAAAGATGTTTCCAGGCCTGGGGGAGGGTGATTACTCACCCCAATCTTGGACAGACCCCAGCAGTATGTTTTTGCATGCTCTGTCCAGGTTAGCTGCAGATAGCAACTTTTTGTAGGGGTGCAGTTTCTACCTTCTTAATGCACTCCAGTCAACTCCTAGCCTTACACGCAGAGCCGATGCAAGGAGGTGCAGCTCTGTCGGCTTCAGATTAGCCCAGACCCTGTACATTTAATCCAGCCCTTGCACATGGATATTTGTCACCAGAGTCAGCACCTAAAAGGATATATGGAAATCCTATAGCAGCAGTTGTTACTGAGCTCTGCAAGATTGACATAGTGCTAAAGCTCGAGGAATGTTTGTCTCGCCCTGCAGTTTTATTCCATACCACTGAAGGAAAAGAGGTCTTGGAAGTTACTAGTTGATTTATAATTCCTCGCTTGCTGGATGTAACTGTCCACATTCACTTGGTGTCATGCCATGCTCCTAAAAGGAGGGATCTGTTACCAGAGTGTCCTGCTGGCAGCTCAGGAAATCTTTGGAGAACCATATTAAAATCCCTATTTGGGGAGTTTTTGATGATCTTATTAAGGATATAATGATCTCTCTCCAATATTTTTTGAGAATGTTACGTTGCAGAATATAATGCAAATGTACAGGCAGCAGATTAGAAATGGGACTGGGAGCCCAGGCTCGGCCATGACTTTGGTCAAACTGCTCGCTTTGTTTAATAGAAAAAAAGGTGGAAAATACCTGTAGCTGCTTTGCAAGGGTATTGAGGAATGGACTGCAAAGGGGACTGCAGCAGTTTCCAGAGGTACTGTACTGCATAATACCTGACCATATGTTGCTCATCCCATCACTGCCTCCAGTGGGAGGAGTTTGCTAGTATGCATGCTGCTCCTAGGATTTCCAGTGCTTCAATAGGAAAGCTACTGTAAACTAGAGCAGCCACCATGGATGGTGTAAGGTCTGGCTGGGGCATTACTGGTTCTCAGTATCTGGTAGGTGCCAAGAGAGGCTCTGCACCTGATTCCTCACCTGTGGAGATGATATTGCTTTCCCTAGCAGGGCTGTGAGGCTTGACTCTGACATGATTTTAGAACCTCTAACAGAGGCTGTAAAAATGCACCGTCTCCAAAGCAATGTTTCTAAGGGAATATAATTTTCCTTTAAATGTCAATAATAAAATGAATTGTTCATTATTTTTATATAGTGAGAACAATAGGGTTAAACGTAAGGGTTAACAATAGGGAAGCCTGTAAAGAATCCTATCATGCCAACATTCCAGAGCAGAATTATTCAGACACTCCAAGCATCTGTCAGCAAGCAGGACTGCAGCTATTCAGTGGGAAATGCTCCATAAAATAATGTAGAACAGACTGACAAGGTATCAGTGACAAATCCCAGTGCTGTGTCCCAAGCCCAAACATTCCTTAGGTTTGCCATTGACAAGTGTCCTGGCACATAAGGGCATAACTATAGTTTTGTCAGTCTCCTCTTCCGGCATGCAAATAATGAGCAGGGTTACAGAAGAAATATGCTTTTTTATAGCCTGCATAAGAATGAATGGCAATGTTTTTCTATATCCTGCCTAAAATACTCTTGCTTTTCCTCTCTCCCTATTTCCCCTTCCTTTCCCCTGTGGCCCCCCCTCCCCATTTTACATTTGATAATCTTAACACTTGGAAGACTAGATCCTAAAACTGATTTGTTCTCAATATAGCGCACTGACCTTTGAACAAGTCGATCTGCTATCATTGGAATGGCATTAAAACATGTTTTAAAATAAGTGATTTTCTACCGACGTATAGCAACTGGCTTTCTAGAGCAATGCTTCTTGAGGTAAGTCAGGAAATGTTCTGAAGTGTGTAATGCTGACACAGTAGCAAAGTTATTTTAGTATCAAATAGATCAGAGCACTTAGTCCATGTGAGCTTTGTACTTCAGGAAACTTTAGAGTGTTTTTATAGGTGGTGCATCGCATGTGCTTTAGTACTTGTTTAATGGCACAACCTATCTTTAGCATGTGTATTTTGATACCTAGTCAAATGGTATATATACCTTTAACTCACCTAGATATCAAGGCTTAATGTAATTAAAAACAGGAAAGGTTAATTATTAATAATGTAGACTTAGCAGCTGGAGCAGATGCAGCTTTTTCTTATTCTTGCAGAAGTGCCTGGACATCCCTAGTTAGTGGCTGTTTTTCAAGATGGAACACTTAACAGAAGAGGGTTTCTACACCAAGGAGCTTCTGATGCCAGGACATAGTATTAGGTAGACATGACTGAATGCAAGAGTGTTTGTGTAGCCCTTACTATTGTTACATTACCCTGGATTTCTGTAGGAATTGCATGTTCTACATATGCCCATCAAACTCCAGTTTATTTCCCGTTGAATTCCCCCCAAAAAGAGCAAACAAGGTTCTGTTTTGGTGATGTTTATGGCTTTGCTAAAGACTATGCAGATGAGTTGTGCTCTTTTTACTAAGGCAGAGATGCTCAATCCCTGGCACTGGCTCATCGGCCACTGCCAAATTTCCAGACCCATGGGGAGCCCCTGGCCCTGTGTGCTAGATTGAGCACCCCAGTACACAGGGGCCAGCAGGGGTGGTGGGAGCTGACACAGCCTGATTCTGCCATGTGGGAGCAGCCTTGGGCCCCAAGATCCAATCCTAATATGTGGAGCCAGGAGGGGGCAGTGCTGGGCCTCAGTGCCCAATTCTAATGCACAGGGGCCAGCTGAGGTCCATCAGGTCCCATGATCCAGGATCAGACTCCAATCTAGCCCACAGACCAGCCCTATACCACTCATCTGACCTATAGAGCCAAAAATTTAAGCACCACTACACTAAGGAATCTGTAAGCAATCATGCTAATGTGAATAATCCAGTTTAACTTGCCAGAAGTCCTAAAAATGAAGAACACATACGCTTTTCCTTTGTTTAAAGCTACATGTTCCAGTTGGGGAATGAGATTACATATACTGTAAGCAACCACGTATGCTACTGTTGCTGTTTTGATTTGTCACGTCCCCAGTACAATAAAGTTGTTCAGCACACTAAGGAAGAGACCAAAACCAACTCTTTAAATGTGTTTTTACTGAATTTATAAATTTGGCATTACAAACAAGGTACTGATACAAAGGCTTAATATCTACACAAAGAAATAAGCAGAACAGATGGCGGTTGTCTGCATGCAGCTAAGTGTTCAGTTATATAAAAAAAATGCATCTTTAAAACAGACATGTTTAAACCAATGGAATAGAAAAAAAGAAATGTTAAAAACTTGCTGATTGGTGAGTTGTAAATAAGTTACTTCCACTTTTCAATTATATACAAAATATATTTTCTAGGAGTTTAACAGATTAAAGAAATAAGCCAGTTCTATCTTTAATGTTTCAAGGACTATTTACATCAGTCTGTACATGGATCTTTCGGTTCTTCATAGATCCTGCAAAGTAAGGGGAGTGTGAATAGCCAAACATGGGTTGCTCAGCATGAGAATCTTCCCCCCCCCCACCCCACAGAACCAGATCTATTCTTACCTATGAACTATTTAAAAGCTTATTCTGAACATCTTCAAAGACTTGATTGTAAAGATCATCTCTAGACTTTAATCCATCTAGATAAACTGAAAGAAAATTCAATAAGTGGATTGGTTTGCAGCCAATCTGCCTAAATGCAGAAATTTAAAAACATTCTATAAGCATATTTTAAATGATCAGCACAAAAACTAAATTAACTTTTCAAGGTCAAAAAAAATCTTACTCCACAATTTTTCCTCCTAGAATGTTAGACTACTGAGCGTGCACTGTTTCTAGTATAGGAATAACCGTACCGTTATCAACAGTAATTTGCTTTCAAGGTAGTTTCTAAAGGTATTAAACACCACAATATTATAGGGTGGGTCAGCGTTCAAGCCATGTTATAAAGCTGGAAATAGAGTCTGAAGTGATTTGAAGTAGTACACCGAGCAAATCTGTAACAAATTTCCTTTGGGTCAAGGGAAAAGCAATCAGCGTGGTCTTTAATGTTTCCCATTAGACAAAAAAGCAGTAAACTTTACAGTTTAATTCTGACTGTGCTGCAGTGCGGCTTACCAAGGATTCTTTCTGATATATTAGCCTAAGACAGTGGGGATTTTTTCTTTTCACTATACCTGAGCTATCTTGTTGATGTTAACAAAACTGTAATTTATAGTTTCATAGTTTCTAGGGTCGGAAGGGACCTGAGCAGATCATCTAGTCCAACCCCCTGCCATGGCAGGAAGAGCACTGGGGTCAAATGACCCCAGTAAGGTGGTCATCCAACCTCCTCTTGAAACCCCCCAGGGTGGGAGCCTGCACCACCTCACTTGGAAGCTGGTTCCAGACTCTAGCCGCCCTGACTGTGAAGTAGCGCCTCCTAATGTCCAACTTAAACCTTCCCTCCGCCAGCTTGTGACCATTGTTCCTGGTCACTCCTTGCGGCGCTTGGGGGAACAGGGACTCCCCCAGCGCCTGCTGATCCCCCTTAACTTAGCAGAGAAGAATCTAGGCTAGTGGCAGTAGGAACCTCCACACTCCCCAGTATCACAACAGGGAATTAAGACCTGGAGACAAATCTTAGCTTCCCTAAAAATTGGTACTACAGCGGTCCATGATTTGCTTTTGAAGTGACTTACCAACATCAACCTCATTGGCTTCCATTTCTTTTCTGTGTTTAAGATACTTGGGCCAGACATGTCCATCAAAGAGACCAGGAGGGTCAGGTACGGTATAGTTACGTGTACTAGAAGTAATAAAATGAAAAAGAATGTTAGACTACTGAGCGTGCACTGTTTCTAATACAATACTGAAAGCCAATTATCCTCTAATGTCTGTCCAGTAGTGTTTTTGGAGAGAATTGCTGGTTACAGTCCAGCTGTCCATATTCCACAGTCTATTTGCTAGAAGGCCCAGGACTGAATGAGGACAGAACAAGTTAAATCCTTTTGAGGTTTACTGCCGACTCAGTATTAGGAAAGTCTGCACTACCACTGTATACAGTGGAACTAAAAAAACTGAACTTTTGCATGTTATTCATAAAGAAAACTACACTCATGAAGCAACTAGAGTCCAAATGTTGGACAAAAAACACATTAGTTATCTTTCTCCAGTTGACACAAAAGTTTGAAATTGTAACTTCAGTTTGAAAGTGATGCCTATATATAAAAAATAAAATTACCACAGGCAAGTGACTAATATACTAGACCTAAATATCAGACTGTTTCCCAATGTCTGATATTTAGGTCTAGTACTGACTGTGCGTATTACATATAAACCAAGCAACCAGGTTACCTTCTTCTCCTTTTGCATTCGTCATATGGAACTGCCAAATAGTAGCGTATGTCAAACAGGTCAACCAGTGGTCTGGGGAAACAATTTAAATCGATTAATCATCTACATTCTTAACCATAAGAGAGAGAGATGCAAACATGCTAAATGTAATCTGTTAACTCCCTGCAATGAACAGTTTGCTTCATTTTTCATCTATCATTTCTATTTGCCATATTGCTTCAAACTGTTCGTGTTAGACGAGTGACATCTCAATCTGATAGATTCACAAATCTTTTCATCTGCTATACAGAAGCAAGGTGTTTAAAGACACCTGAAGACTTACTTGGCAACTTTAGGAAAGAACACAAGGGCCATGTCCACACAAGTGCAGACATCTGGGGACAAGAAGCAGCAGACCTTGTACCACTTCTGTTTGTCCCTGGGGAATGCCCACACCATGTGCCTTGTGGTGCATGGCAGGTTACCCCAGGTGGGGTAGGGGAGGCTGGGGCTAGCAACTGTGCTGGCCCCAGCAGCCTTACCTGGGACCTTGGGGGCCTCAGGGAGCTGCAGCTGCAGTGCTTCTGCACCTGGGAGCCTAGCTGGCAACTAGAGTGTGGCTCTGGCCAGCCAGGCTCTGGTTTTGGGCAGTGTGCGCTGCCACCATATACACAGCCTTGCTTTTTTTCCTGTGTGGGGTTTTTTGACCCCAGAATCTCCTGGAGTCAACCCCCCCTTCCCCGTCTGCATTGCAAGTGGCAGCATGGGGAACACCTAAATGTGCAGTGTGCGGCACTGCATACAGGTCTGTGGCACCACATACTGCACAGCTGCACTCATCTGGATGCGCCCACGGACTTTGCTCTTTCACATTTGGGCTGAATTAAGTTCCCATGAAGTTGAATCCCCTCTCTGCTTCCCTCCTTGCACTAACTAGAGACATCAGATCAGACCAGGGCATTGCTGCAAGTCAATCAAATTTATATAGCAGGATTGGACAGAAGGGGATTACCAGAATTTTAGAATCCTGCTGATGGGTGCACATATCTTTAATATGATAGAGACCACGTAGATGCCAAATACTAGGTCCCAGACTGCAATAATCCATCTTAGTCAGAATGTAGGCTGCTTGCATCAAGATGATGCAGTTTGTAAAGGGATCTGTTGCCTCTAGAGAAACACTTTGGTCCACCTTATTCAGACAAAGTGTGGGCAATGGGTTCCAGGCAGGCTGCCAAAACAAACTTCAGTGAGACACCCCTAATATCAACAGGCTGCATTAGGGAATCCTTAATAACAGTGTCAAAAAGCAGTCTAATTGCATAGCAGTTGTACATTTTGCCATTGTATCTTTTGTTCTCATGAAACCATTTACAAAGAGTTTTGAGCCAAGATTTCAATGCAAGACAACTTTACTATTGCTCTTTGCCTTATTTGTAGGCTGCATTTCACTGCAGGTGCGTGTGTATGTAACATGCAACTTGATGTCTTCCACCTTCCTTGTTCAATGTATTTCCCTCCCCTTTCAAAAATCAAAATTACCATAATAAGTAGGTGGAAAAATGTAGAATTTTTCTCAAATGTGAAAAATTGCTAGGCTCTGTCCAATTACTACTTAACAAGCATCTGTGTCACAAAAGGAACCTATTCAGGAGTTGCAGGACAGAAAACTGAATGTGCTTTCTTGCTCCTTTTGATGATTCTTACAAATTAAGGTGGAGGCATGTTTGCAGGAAAATGTGGGAGCGAAGTGTGAACAGTCATTGCTAGTTTATTGGCTAAGGAGTTCTGATCTTTAGCAGAGATCTAGGTGTAAATCTAATAGCTCAACTTCTGGCTCTAGAAAGCAATGTGTTGTATGGCCCCAGGCAAGTCACCGTGTCCTTATCTGCAACACTGCATAGCAGCATTGACACAAGCAGTTAGCTAATTTATAAGGAGGCTTCTGCCCTGAGATTTATTATAACATTTTTCACTTGCAACACATTCTCTTTAAGGAGAGAATTAACCCCCCACCCAAAAAACCAACCAACCAAACAAAACAAAACAACACAACCCCACTTACTTGTAATTATAAAGCAAGAAGCCTTCGATGACCAATATGTGGATATCTTTGGAGTCTGGCTCTTTTGAGCCAGGTATTACATTCACACCATGGGAGCGAGCAAATTTCACTGGGTTTTCAATCCATGCACGCACAGTGTTCACCATTGCATCCATATCCAGAGAGTCCAGCACTAGTTAGAAGAAAGTAACGGAACAAAACCAGTCAAATACCACAAACAACCTAAGTTAGAAAGTGTGTAAATAAGAACTTGTAATATGGAAGTATAAATTACCATTAAATCTTAAGATTATAGTTAAGAAGAAATACTTAGGAAAATATATACATTACTGCATCCTACAGCGAACACCGCTCTTACCATCCCATTGTTTAAAGCCGTCTTCCCCGACTTCTATCTGATCTTGTGGCTGAAATATAGTGAGCAATAAAACATTGCTGCAAACTCAGGGTGATCAGTTACCCACGATTCGATCACAACCTGGACACTATTGTAATACACAACAAAGCAAGTGTCCACTTAACAAAACAGAAATCCTTCATGTGTAAAGTCTGAAGTTACATTTTTTATAACCCCATTCTCCACCAACCCTAAGAGCTTCAAAAAGTTAGTTTGCTCTAAGTGAGCCACTTTTTCCAATGGGATTCTAAGTTTAAAATATTGTATAATAATCGAATATAGGCCCCTGTTTTTAAGTTAAGAGATTGAATCGTAAGTCTTAAAATAAATGTAGTATTAAGTTACAGTTGCTATTATATGATATGATTTTTAGCTAACATTTCTAATAAAGATGCAGTTGAATAAGGTACATGTCATTTAATCTCAGCTCTGCTTTCAGTAACCAATTTTAAGTCAGGCAGAAGACAGTGTAGACTTCCACCTTCATAGACTAAATACTTTTTGAAGTAAATATGCCAGACGGAAGTGATACATTTTACTGTAAAATTGGAATGAATTCTACCCCTTTTATACTTTTTTCCAATTTGGGCTACAAATTGCATCTTGATTCAGTTTCACCTTTGCAATAAATATATTTTATTTTGTTCTATGTAGCAGGGTGTGCATACATTTGAATGCACAAACAGCAAATGGGCCTTACAACTCTGTCAACACAGGAAAAAAGTCTAATATTTTGGGGCTAAAACACAGAGTTCTCTGTAAAATACAGAGTTGTCCAGCTGTGTTATTTCATGGCTTATTCTTACTTCTGTAAGTGGGATCAAACTGTTATTAACGATTATGAGATTGTTTCAACTTAGGGTAACACAATTCAGTAACAAAAGCTCTAACCTGACTTGGGCCCTGACATTGCTTTGGGCTTGATCTAGTATCTACTGACTTCAAAGGAGTCCTTCCACCGATTTCAACTGGCTTTGGATCAGGATCTAATAGAGGTAAGACTGAACTGTGGTAAATAGATCATTACTCCATACAAAGCTGTCTTCACCAACTTGAAGACGTGTAGGTTTGCTTTCTTTATAACAAGGAGTTTCCTCTCAAATGAGTTTTAATGATAAAGCTGCAAACGTGTATACAGTGTGTTTAATTTAAAAGCAAACAGCAAGGAAAGGAAATAAGCTTGGGGAAAGAGGAAGTAAACTGATGTAAAAATAGAGTTTCAGTTGAACAAAACTGTTCACTAAGGGTTAAACGTACTTGGTTTGAAATTTAAGCAAATTACCACAGACAGTCTTTCTCTCTATATAAATTTTGCTAGTGCAACATCCTGAGTTACACAAATTGTGTGAGACTAGCACACATTATTGTTTGGTATAAGACAAATGTGTTTTTATCTGTCCAAAGTAATTCACAGGCCAAATATGTATATCCCAAAGAGATGTTACAACAAAACTTACGTGTATACAAAACGCAGACGCTGCCATAACATTTCCACTAAATATACAAAACATCAGTAAGTATTTAAAAATAAATAAGCAAGTGAATTTTTCTTACCTTGAAAAAGTCATCTTGATGCACAACACAACAGTTTGGAAGTGCTTTGATAAGTCTATTGGTCAAAGTGGTTTTGCCACCATTGGTTACACTAAATAAAAATTTGAAGCAGAATTGTGGAAGATGTATTAAAATTAAGATAATTGGAAAGTCTGATGCATAACTTAGACTAATGCCACCTCTATATAGGATTTTATAATATAAATAATGACATTTCTGCATCATTTAAAAAAACCTTTACTACATAGCTCTCTCATTTGCATACATCAGGGCTATTTGCTATAATCAAAAGGAAGCGTTTTTTATATTAATCTCATAACTTTCTCTTTGATAGTTGTTACTTCTAACCAAACGTAACTTAACTTTGATTAAACAGTTTCATAGCGAATCCAATAAAACCTTCAAAGTCCTAGTTCTAGTCTTTTAAACCTCCTAGATAAAAAAAAAACCCTAACCAGACTCCATAGGATCATAGGCAAGTACAGCCAGAAGGAATATCATGAGACCTAATCCATTAATATAATGAAATGGCATATAAGGAAAAATAAATACCAATCTAGAGATTTTAACTCTCCCTTATAAAAGAGAAATATGGCTCACTGCAAAGAGTTCCTATGAGGACAGCCTCCACCAACTGACTGTGAGAAATTAGCAAATTGATTTCTTCATCCCAGCTCTTTTGGCAACACGCAGGGACCCCCCAAAAATGTTTTGACCTTGTTTAAAGGAGCACAGATGTGAGCGCTAACTCTGGTATGCAGATACCATGGGGATGAATACCAGATAAGCAAAGGAAACAGTCTGGGACACAGTCCATGTGGCTTCCCCACTCCTATGGCTACAGATGTTATCATAGCATGGGCTCCATGGTAAATTAACGGACATTGCATTCGTCTTTTATCCAGAGTCAGGAGTGAGAGAAGCACTGGCAATTAATGCCCAGCAGTGTATCTAAGGGGGAATCAAGAGTCTTTTGTACCCAAATGAGTCTTTAGGCAGACAGGGTTCTTTGGGTGAATCTGATCTCTTTTATTAGACCAACTTAAATAATTGGAAAAAATTTTTTAACAAGCTTTTGGGTTGAAAAACCCTTGGTCAGGCTGGGGAAGCATCTGCAGTTGGTGCGTGCGCTCTTCCTGGCGGGAAGGACTAGGACCTTGTCTGCGACCGACATGGCTACAACCTACCCTATGCCCCATGCATGAGTCTTTGGCACTTCACTACTGTGTTGGTATTTCATTTTTGCTGGATCTTAGCTTGCTCCATCCACGAGGGAGCACCTTGCTTTTTGGCTGCTTTCATGGAAACCAATCCTGCATCTGATCTGGGGATAGAGACCTGAGGGCAGACAACGGCAGGGGGAATCACTTCCTAGGTGACAGGCACAGAGGGATTGGAGACTGTTAAATATCCAAACTGGTTTCTTAGGCAGACAAAGCTCTTTAGGTAAAGGTTAGACTGACTCAAGTTTGGGGGAAAATGGTTCTTTGCAAGCTTTGGGGGACAAAAGCTTGCAAAAAACAGTTTGTCCACGCATTTAGCTAGTTTAATAAATAAAAGATACCACGTTTACCTAAAGACCCTTTTCTGCCTAGGTCCTGAGAGCAACAGGCTACAACCAGCACCCTCCTTGAGATTCATTGGGAGGGGGGAGAACTGTCCCTCTTGTGGGATTCCTTTTGGGAAATCCTGTGGGGCTCTATTCTTTGCTCTTAGTTGTACCCTTCATTTTGCACCTCGTGTCTCCCTCACCCCCCCGCGCGCTCCCGCCTTAGAGGGTTTAAATCTCCCGCCTCCCCGGCCGGCCGGCGGAGCACGCTGAGTCCTGACTGGCTGGCGCTCCCCCCTCCCTCCCACCTTGTGGCGGGGACTAATAACGGCCAGTTGATAACGGTCGTGGCCGCCCGCGCGCGGGCTCCGCTTCCCGCCATTTCCCCCTACACGCGCCTGCTCCTCACAGACCAGCGCAGGAGCTGAAGCCGCTTCTCCCTCACACACGGGAAGAGCCGGAAAGCTTCCCCCCACCCGACAGACCCTAATGGGGGCAACACAGCTGCGCCCCGCTCCCTTCCCCTCAGACTCCGTTGAGGGACACAGGCGTTGAAAAGACCGCAGCTCTTGCTAAAAAATGCCAGGAATGAGAGCAAGACCCGGGGGTGGCGGAGCAGATGTCTCCCACAAAGGGCATGTCTTTAAAATAGGCGCCACGTGTTTATATGATTTTATTTTATAATCCCTATGGCTGCGGTGTGCATTCGCCAGCCACGAAACACTGAGCACATGCCGCCAAAGGGAAATGCTTAAAAAAAGAAACCCCCCCCCCCCCCATTCTTATATTTCCTTCATAATTAGTGCTAGAGGAGTTGGGAGTTCTCCTTCCCCCCCGTGGATGAAGTGTGTTTTGGGGCAGAGCTGGATTCAAACTCCCTTTTGCTAATTTAATTCCAGATCCAAAAGAGTTTCCTCCCTAATTGACCATGGCCTCAAGGGTGAACGTGCTAGTGAAGAAGCATTTAACCCTGGACACACTTTTCCTCAGTAATAAAAATAAAATCCCATCCCCAGACTGGTGTCCTAGTCTCATTGCAGTCAATGAATCTGAGATCTGACATCTCCCTGTTGCCATCCTATTTATGCAGCCCTGCTTTCAAATTTCATTCATTTGGAGGAGGGAAGAATAGTGTCCTTTTGGCATTCATTTTAGGAACTTTTCTATCACCATTTTATTTCTTTCACTGACTTTTCTATTGCCATCTAAAAGCAATTGTCACTGGGATACTAAAATCTCACCCTGCATGAAGAATCTTTCCCTTTCCCAGCTAGATTTCAATCTATTCTTTCAAAAATATTTTACTACTTGAACACGTCTCCTTTTATAACTAGAGAAAAAAAATCTGTTTAAATGGCAAGTTACAGAGCTGATGGTATTGACTAAAAATTCAGGCTACTATAGAAAGATAAGACATAATTTTCAAAGGTTAAAGTATCCTGCATGCAGCAAAAATAAAAGCAGCCATGAATAAATTAAATACCAACTTACCCCCCTATACCTATGATGTATTTCATCTTTGTAGAGTCGCTTCCTTGGCAGGGATCTGGAGAGAAGCAATGTGGATTCACAACTACAAATGACGAAAATTAAACTGAAGCCAAGATTTATCTGAGGACAAGCCTTTTTTCTCTGCTATTTCCTGCCCCTTTCTCTCTCTCTGCTCTACCCTGCTTTACTATTTCATTGAGGAAAAAGGCGGGTGTGACTTGCATTTATACCCCACTGCTGCAATGACCTTCCCTCCCTCTGCGTTTTCCCCGCCCCTGCATCATGATGGAAAAGCCCTATGACTATCATGAGCTTGCCAGATTAATATTTCAGAGTCTGGCTCTAACCAATCCTGACCCCAGTGTTTTCGATCATGCGCACTGCAGCTGCACCTGTTTTGCACCCCTCACAGACCCCACTATCTCTTGCTGCCTTGGCTGGCTTTGTTATAAATAGATTTTTGGCAAGCTTTTCCTTTGCCTAAATTAGTAATGGGGTAGGTGAAAATGTCACCCCGTTTTTACATTTCCACTGGGAGTGCTGGGGCAAGGCAGGGACATATGTACTGGTAAAATGTCTTGCATTTTCCAGGACGTCATATGCATGAGCTCTCTGCTTTCCTCTTTCCGCTGCTCTTGTTTAATTATTGCAGGCATCCAGGAATTTTTTGTACTTCTCACAATGATTTTTTCTGTTATGATTTTTAGAGGGCTCTTTTAGAAAAAAAAGGAGAAGAAGGAGAAGAAGATTAAATAATGTTGGTGATTATTCCTTTCAAGGTTTTAAGACGTTTTGAGTTAAATCTACTAGTAATTGGGCTTATTTTTTCATACAGTCACACACACTAAAAAAGTGATGTGCCACACTTGCCTTAAGGGCCCGATTCTGCTAAACTTCCCTATGCTGAGCACAGTAATATGTGTAAATTGAGTTCATTTGGGCACTACTCGCAATGAATAAGGACTGCGGAACCTACAGTTTCCTAAATCCTTGTTTTCTTATTTGAAACATTTGACACAATGTTTTATTTGAGAAATGCTTTTGCAGATATAAGAAGGTGGGAAAAGGTTAAAAGTAAGTAACCCAGTAGCAACCCAGTTATAATACTAAATAATATTTTTCAGATTAACACTATGCCATACAATGTACAGAACACGCAAATACTTTCTTTAAAGGGCTAAAAATTATTAAAGCAACATATCCTTTTGTGATGCCTTTCACAAAATCAATTAATAGACACTTTAAAAACGTATTTAAAGATCCCTTATCTCCACTGTTCATGCTACACAATTAAAAAAAAACAAATGTCATTGCTTTTTATTTATATGATGCAGTGTGTGTTTTCTTCCACTTCTATTCTCTTGCCCATAGAGCCAAACTTTGTATTGTGATCTTGGTGTTAATGTATGTATAGATAATGTACTGGGGACGTTTGGGAATATTTTCATGGCCCAAATCCTAGGTAAAGAAGAATGCAGCAAGCTCAGAAATGATTGCAACAGTGAGGTTCCAATAATTATAGTGGAGCAATTCCACCAGTACCCTGCAGTCTGGAGGGATGGAAGGGAAGGATTCTTTCTAAGCTTTTATATTTCATCAGTCAGTGTATTTGTGTATTCATTATATATGCTGCCCTTCCCAACAAAGGCTCAGGGTGACTTACAATAAGAACAGAATAACTTGAAAACAGGAGAGCAGGAAGAAGACCAAAGTGCAATAGTTGTTTCCTCAATAGTCTGTGCCCTGACCTTCCAGTGAACCACTGTGCAAAACACCTAGAATTTGACCCAATAAAACAGAAATGTGTAAGGAAGATCACAGCAGAAAACATGATTTGAGTGGTTGGCTTATGTCCCTTTCCCAAGGATATAGCCTTTGCTAAAGGGAAGCCATGACAAGAGTATTGTGTGCATGAGCTGGGAACCAACTTAGGGGGTGGAAAACACAGTTCTTGTAGAAAGAGTACTTCTAAAATTGAGGACTAAGGGGGTGTAGGGCAACAAATTCACCCTCACAGTGACTCTGCAGTCCTGTGGTGCTGTGAAATGGGTCATGCTATGAAGGACAGTAGTCAGAAAAGCACAACACAATGTTACCTAACAGCATGCTGGCAGATAGGACGCAATGGGCAGGGCTTTGGGCAGCACGTCTATTCTAATGCCCTTGTCAAATTTTCTGCTTTTCCATCTAGGTCAAATGGCAAGCAGTCTATGTAGGCCTGACAGCTGAGCTGCCAGTGCCTGCTTGTAATATATCTTTACATAAAAAGCTCTGTAAATATTTTCATTGTAAAGTTGTAAACCAGTTTTCCTGTGGGCAGCCCTGAAGTAATAAAACCTTACTGAAGAGGGAAAAAGTATTCCCCAATTTTGGTTGCATCTTCCTCAGGGCTTTTAAGGTGACTTTGAAGCGAGCACATTAAATATACAACATGTAGTCTGTTCTCTACCTTCAGAAAATGAAGTGAAGAGTTAGCATTGCTGAGATTCTAATTCATCTGAACCTGATGCTTAAGGGTGGTCAGCAAAGGAAAATATAATCTGGATTCATATTCTCTTTCATTTCATTTTTATTGAGAAGATTTTATACCTGGAATTGAAAAGTTCTGTTTTTCTGTGTCTAGGCTTGCAAAGTGTACCTGTATGAAGAAAGCCTGGGTGTCCCCATTATTCCCAGCAGAGAAGGACTTATCAGTATAGGAATCTGCTAGTGTGCTTTAATGTGACATTCCTTTCATGTTTCCATCCATATTTGGGCACTGTATATATAACTTTGAGCTAAGGATTTCATGAAAGAAATGGTATGGTGTTCTTCTGATGTAACTTGATCTTGTCTTGGTGGGGGAATGATAACTCTTTGTGCCCCACATTATACATCCACTCCCAGTGCTCAGTAATATAACTCCAGGCCCTAAAATGGGTGATATTCCTCTTTCTTCTAATGCAGCCTTAAAGTATCTGTTTCTGTATTTGGGACAGAGTGAGATCCTGTCTGGCTCATTTTTTTTTATCTTCAAAATCTTTACTGACATCTAATCATGGTTTTCCAACACGGTTTGTGCAGACTTGCTAACCTAGTGAGGGGGGATTTAAACTACGTTCTTCAGGAGTTGGAGACCAAAGCCCTGAGGTAAGTGGGGAAGCAGGAGATCTGGAGGAAGAGCACGCAGGAGGGGTCAAAAGGGGAGGTGCTTTCCTACTTCCTGAGAAATCAGGGCAATCAACTAGTTACCTCAGGTGCCTGTACACAAATGCACAGAGCCTGTGAAACCAGCAGGAAGAAGTGGAAGTCCTTGCACAGTCACAGTACTATGACATGACTGGAATAACAGAGACGTGGTGGGAGCTCACAGGACTGGAGCACTGTCATGAATGGGTACAAGCTGTTCAGGAAGGACAGGCAGGGGAGAAGAGGAGGAAGAGTTACACTTTATGTAAAAGGGCCATATGACTGCTCAGAGCTCCAGTATGAGGCTGGCTGCAGACAGGTCTGTTGAAAGTCCCTGGGTTAGGGTCAGAGGGGGGAGCAACAAGGGTGATGTCATGGTGGGGGTCTGTGGAAGTGGTGGATGAGACTTTCTTCAGACAACAAGTGGAAGGTTCCTGATCACAGCCCCTGGTTCTTATGGGGAACTTCAATCACCTTGACATCTGCTGGGAGGGCAATACAGCAGTGTGCATGTGATCCAGGAAGTTTTTGGAGAGTACTGGGGTCAACTTCCTGGTGCAAGTGCTGGAGTGGCCAACTAGGGGTTGTGCTCTTCTTGACCTGCTGCTCACAAACAGGTGGGGGATGTAAAAGTGGATGGCAACTTGGGCATCAGTGACCATGAGATGATTGAGTTCAGGATCCTGTGGAAAGGAAGGATGGAGAGCAGCAGAGTAAGGACCCTGGACTTCAGAAAAGCAGACTTCAGCTCGCTTCAGGAACTAATGGGCAGAATCCCCTGGGAAGCCAGGAAAATTGGCTGTGCTTCAAAGAAGACTTAATGAGAGTGCAGGAGCAAACTATTCTGATGCGCAGGCAGACTAGTAAGTATGGCAGAAGGCCAGCTTGGCTTAGCAGGGAACTCGTCAGTAAACTAAATCACAAAAAGGAAGCTTATAAGAAGTGGAAACTTAGACAGATAACTAGGGAAGAATATAGAGCATTGCTCAGGCATGCAGGGATGAAGTCAGGAGGGCCAAAGTGCAACTGGAGTTGCAGCTAGAAAGGGATGTGAAGGGCAACAAGAAGGGTTTCTACAAGTGTGTTGGTAGCAAAAGCACAATCAGGGAAAGTGTGGGTCCATTACTGAATGGGGGAAGCAACTTTGTGACAGGATGCAGAAAAGGCTGAAGTGCTCAATGCCTTTTTCGCCTCAGTCTTCAAGGGCAAGGTCAGCTTCTAGACTACTGTACCAGGCGGCACAGTTTGGGGAGGAGGTGAGCAGCCAACAGTGGTGAAAGAACAGGTTAGAGACTGCTTAAAAAAGCTGGATGTGTACAAGTCCTTCAGGTCAGATGGGATGCACCAAGGGTGCTGAGGGAGTTGACTAATGTGACTGCAGAGCCATTGGCCATCATCTTTGAAAACTCATGGTGATCAGGAGAGGTCCCAGATGATTGGAAAAGGACAAACATAGTGCCCATATTTAATAAAGGGCAAAAGGGGGATCCAGGGAACTACAGACCAGTCAGTCTCACCTCAGTCCCTGGAAAAATCATGGAGCAGGTCCACAAGCAATCCATTTCTAAGCACTCAGAGGAGAAAAAGGTGATTAGGAACAGTCAGGATGGATTCACCAGGGGCAAGCCATGCCTGATCAACCTGATTGCCTTTATGATGTGATGACCGGCTCTGTGGATGTGGGGAGACCTGTGAATGTGGTGTACCTTGATTTTAGCAAGCCCTTTGATATGGTCTCCCACAACATTCTCACAGGCGAGCCAAGGAAGTATGGGCTGGATGAATGGACTGTAGGGTGGATA
>NW_017729018.1:8431411-8432399 GCF_001723915.1 Gavialis gangeticus | reverse complement strand
CACTACAGAAAGGATGTGGACAAATTAGAGAGAATCCAGCAGCAGGTGACAAAAATGATGAGGGGGCTGGGGGACATGAATTATGAGGAAAGACTGAGGGAGCTGGGCTTATTTGGTTTAGAGAAGAGGAGACTGAGGGGGATTTAATAGCAGCCTTTAGCTACCTGAAGGGGGGTTCGAAAGAGGGTGGAGCTGGACTGTTCTCAGTGTCATCAGAACAAGGAGCAACAGTCTCAAGTTGCAGCAAGGGATGTTTAGGTTAGATATTAGGAATAATTTCCTCACGAGGAGGATAGTAAAACACTGGAACAGGTTACCCACAGGGGTGGTAGAAGCTCCATCGTTGCAGGTTTTCAAAACCTGTCTAGACAAAGCTTTGGCTGGGATGATCTAGTTGGGGATGGTCCTGTTTTGAGCAGCGGTTTGGATTAAATGTGACCTCCTGAGGTCCCTTCTAACCCCTATTTTCTATGATTCTATGATCTACACATTCAATTAGCATGGAGCAATAAACTCCTGCACAGTCTGTACTGAAGTCAGTGGCTCCTGGGTGCAGCATACACATGTATGCCCAGGACTGCAGCAGTTTGAGCCAGTGTGGAGCAACCCCACGCTGGGAGCAGGCTCAGGGTCAGCCCCAGGTTTCGGGTGCTGGTGTCAGTTGGTTGAGGGACTGGCTGGTCAGCAGGCATCCTCCGTACTGTAGCACCCTTGTGCCCCAGCCAGCCCCTGTCACTATCTACATGTGTGTTGCAGCAGCTTAAATTACTTCTCTGTCAGATAGTACTTGTCCTGGACAGTACTCTCCTACAGTGCAATTAATTAATTTACTGCACTTTAATATGGGCATCCATGTAGACAGTGATGCTTTACTGTAGAACTAAGTAAGTCAACTGCAGTAAAGCACATGTGTACACCTAGGCAACTGGTAGAGGGAGCACGGGGGGGGGGGGCATGGGCTCCCCCGACAGGGCCGTCCCCACTGCCA
>NW_017729018.1:8413221-8426411 GCF_001723915.1 Gavialis gangeticus | reverse complement strand
TGTAGAACTAAGTAAGTCAACTGCAGTAAAGCACATGTGTACACCTAGGCAACTGGTAGAGGGAGCACGGGGGGGGGGGGCATGTGCTCCCCCGACAGGGCCGTCCCCACTGCCAACACCGCCAGCAGCTTCTGCGGGTACTCGCCAGCCCCGTCCCCACCGCTGCCGCTGCTAGCAGCTTCCATGGGTGCTCGCCAGCCCTGTCCCTGGTGCCGCTGCCAGCTTCTGCAGGTGCTCGCCAGCCGGTCCCCACTACCACTGCCGCCACCAGCTTCTGCAGGTGACCCACCAAACTCTGGAGGCACAAGTCGCCCATGTGTGTAGATGCACCCAGTGTCTCCTGGAAGTTCTGTAGTACCTGCTGGTACTAGCAACAGACTTGACAGCATCTGTGCTGGTTAACAGATTATTTTATACCCTTCAGGAACGGAAGTCAAAGCCATTACTGCAACAGTATGAATTGGCTCTGGAAACAGGTAGGCTGCAAACAGGAAGGAGTTTTCTATCAGAGGGATAAGGTTTTGAAAAAAATATTCCCAAGGGGAGTGATGGAAGGAGATATTCTACTGGTTTTAAGACAGAACATGGTAAATTTGTGAATGCGTTTATATGTTTTCTTGCTTTTAGCTGTAGGCCTTGTCTATTCAGCACCCAACTTAAAAACTCTTCCTCTAGACCCGTGATTCTCAAACAGGGTGTTACAGCACCCTGGGGTGCTTTGAAATCCTTTCAAAGGTGCTGCAGGATGCCATGCAATGTTAGCACTGTTTGGTGTGCAGACATGATTCACAAGATGAAACCAGAAATTTCAAGTAGAAATACGTAGTATTAAAAACATTCTGATCTATAGTGGTCTCTGAGTTCTTTGTAATAGAAATGCTCTATTATTTCGTCTGTAGTCAGGAAACCAGTGAAAAATAAGCTGGCATTTCAGAGGGGTCATTTGAGTTTAACAAAGGGCACCTTATTGAGAACCACTGCTCTAGCGCCATGTCACCAGTGCTTCTGTGGCTGCATCTGGCTTTTCCTTCATCTGTTTCTGTGCTGTTGCTTTTGTGTCTCTCCTTTCTGGTATATACTGGTATTCAACACAATTACTCAGCAAAACATCAACCCATATAGTTCCAGTTCCTGAGTAGTCTCATCTATGGGGGTTTTTTTGGGTGGGGGCCTTGCCCCTATCTTTTGTTGAAAGCCCCCAATCATTTTGGCTACCTGCTTTCATGAGCTCAGTGATTGACCACAAGTATCTTACGTGAAAAGTGGCAGTTACACTTACCTTTTTTAGCAAGGTTTAACTCAACTCACAATGATATATCCATGCAAGACATTCACATCTCCAGTTACATTTCTCAATAATTCATCATTTGTTCAGTCGTCTGAAACTTAACTTTATGTAGGCACAGGAATGAAAAAGATATGCTCTTTTTCTTAACACTTTACCCTTACAAATACCACTCATCAACCCCTATCAAAGATAGATAAGGATTACGTTCCTGCTCTTTACATTTGACAATTAGTAATGTTCACTGATAATTAAGATTAATCCTCCTTGTTAAGAATTCCAATGAGATAACCTGGTGCAAGCCAGTTTAATGTTCATGGCACAGTGATTATATCATTTACCCAAGATAGTTCATTTCTTCATATCCACTGACCTTTGTGATGCAGGATACGACTCATTCCTTCTCACACTTCAATTCAGAATCTGACTCCTACCTGCAGTATAAGACATCATTTAGGGAATGAACAAGGTTCTATCAAAGTTTCCTAACAATTAAATTAGGATTTGTTTTTGGTTATTTTGTGGAAACGTACCATAAGAACAATAATAGTTCTGATGTGTGAAGCTTTTAAATCAAAAGCAGAACTGCTCTTCCCAAAATGCTGATTTAATCTGGTTGCTCATCTTGTCCTTTTCCCAGATAGTGAAAGCCACTAAAGAAGATTCTTGAGTCTGCTCTGAATATCCCACCTTAGGTGACAAGCCAAATGATCCAAGTCCTAAATTCCTGTGTGATGCATGAAAAATAAATAAAATGCTTTATGATATACTTTTCTTTTCCTCCACTTGCTTTACTATACTCTTCCTTAGAGTTGAAGAGGCCTTTCTTTACTCCTGGTCTCCACTGAGTATCTTAGATTATGAGTGTGTGTGTGGCAGGAACATACAATAACATACATCCTCAGTTCCATGTTGCTTCATTCAGGAATGAACTTAATAAACTATATTTGCCTATAATATTGGTGAAGAAATGGTAGTTGGAGTTTATTTTTTTCCTCCTCTTTTGTGGGAATTGAGGAATAAGAGGTTGCAAAATCCCTGGTAGGTCATCTGACATTTTTGAAGTTTCAGTTAATGCTTTATGTGACCTAATTTATAGAATGCTTAGTTACACATTTTTGAGGACATGACTTCCTTGTTTCCTAGAGACTCCTCCTGTCAGGAAAGTGAGCAGGATTTGTCCTACAGACAAACTGTGCTAATGGTAGCAGAATTGGATTGAGCTTTGATAGTACATCTCACTAATGGCTTCAGCAGAGGACTGGCCTCTGTATGTCGTGCTCAGTGCTCTCTCCAGATAGATGGAAGGCAAACCACAATAAGTGACTTGTGGGGTGAAATATATATAGGTGAAATAAATATCAATGCCTGGATGACTAATCTGCATCTGATCTCCAGTCTGTCCCATGTCCTGAGAATTGTTCCTTGCACTTTCATTTCTAGTGCTTTTTAAAGCATTGATTATGGGAGAACTGAAACTGATTTCCATTGCTGATTTTTCATCATTAGAATTTGGTATTTTACAATAACTGTATTAACATTTCATTTAAGGCACGATAGCCTGCACTTGTGCTCTAATGGAAAATATGATATGTGTAAATTAAATGGTGATACCAGCAGTGTAAACTCCCTAAATCATAGTAAAACCTTAATATTATCTCAGAGATTCTGGATTTACAGTGCATTTTTATCCTCTCTGCTCTGTCTTTTAGATTGCATGCTTTCTGTCACTGTGGCTGTCTTCTTTTTATTTCTGGTCCACAGAATATAGTTAGTGCTTAACAAATACTGCATGATAATAACAACATAAACTTGCAAAAGCAAGCACTTAGATGGAAGAAAACACTGAAGCTTATAGAAAAATACAGCAAAGACTGATCAAATCATGTATTTTCTTTTCAGAAAGGACATCTTGTCTTGTGATTGTGACACTTGGTTTCTTCAGCAGGGTAGCAGTTAATCCTATTTCAGTTGTACTGTGTAATCATAACATGGGGAATTTATGAACTTTATCTGTTGCACGGATCACATTTCTTCTGGCTAGGAGGTATGTTTTGACAAGCCTTAGCCAAGATTCTCCGCCTTCTTTTTTTATCATTACTGACCCAAACATTTCTGATGACAAAACAGCAATGTTAGTGGCAAACGGATAAAAGACCACTTGAAATATTTTAGAAGCTTCATTCATAACCTAATGCAACATGTGACCCTGCAATTGAGGTAATGCTTTTGTTTCAGCCAGTTAAATTACAGAGCTTACAGTATGCTATGTAGCTTTACCCCAACTAGCTTATAGTTGCAAAAACTGGCAGGGTACAAAAAATCATTTTTCAAACATCAGCTTGGTTTTAGATTTATAATGCCAAGCTTAAAACACCGTATTCCATCTACCTGTACTAATTATTTCCATAGAAATATATTTAAGAACTGTACAAGATAAGAAAACTTCACAGAAACAAATTTGTCATAGATAGTTGTTATAGTGATTGATGCTCTTTAGATCAATATCATAAAGAAGGCCAAAATCTGCTCCCAGTTGCAACTCAAATATGGTGTTGATAGTTTATACTCAGATTAAATTTTGTGAGTTTTATGGTAATTTTTTCAGGACATATAGCCTAAAATATTTGGTATTATAACAATTCTTATTGGTATTTGGTAGTATTATTTGGTATTATACCAACACAGGGGTTAACACCGGTTAACCTGTGGCATGCATCCCACAAGTGACACGCAGCAGATCAGGGAGGGAACAGAAACACAGCAGCAGATAGGGCAGAAAGCAGAGTAGTGAATCAGGCAGGGAGCACAGGGCAGAAAGCAGCAACAGATTGGGCAGAGAAAGGAGATTGGAGCGGTTCTCAGGGGCAGGAAAGGACTTATCTTGTGATATGCATGCCAAAAGAGTTTGTCCCCACTGTATTAAAGTATGTTTGCATTCAGACTTATTACTTGAGATATGCAAATGTCTTTTTTCTTATTCAATCAGTATCCTGTCATCGCAGATATATCCGTTAAAGGTTGATTTGTAATGGAATATACTGGGACTGACTACTGAACAAGTTCTGGCAATTAAACAATAACTGAAATATGCAAAGAACAGGTGTCATGTGGCACAGTACGGTTCTTCACAGAAAGCAGTTGTTCCGTGAATCTCCTCTGAATCAAAATATGCAGGGACAAATACAAAAATAATATTGATACTATATTTAGGAAAAGCATTTTGAGTAATGCAGCTTGCAGTATCAGAATGACTTATCTGGCCCTTTGTGATTTATGGCCCTTCCTTCATCAGAGAGCGCTAAAATATTCCCATCTGATTTTTATTTTCATGTAGGATTCTATTCTAAACAAAAGTTGTAAGAATTAAATTGAATGCAAACAAAAGATTTAAGTGTCAGTCTGTTTTTAATTGACTACCCACAGATATTTATCGCATAATACAAAGCAAAAAATAAGAATACATAGCAGCAATCTAGGTCTTCTAGCATAAACTACCTAAATACAAACACTTTAAAAAAATGACAGTTCACACATTTTTACATGTAGGTGTGGGTTGGAGGGCCTGATGCAAAGGAAAAAAACTGAGGTTATGTTACATTATTGTGATTTTTCAAAATTCACTTTAACAGTAGCATGCTGACTTTTTGACTACCTGTCAGTAAGGGAATACAAAAAAAAATCATGTTTACATTTTTAAGTGATCTTGCTTGCATGTCCCCTGTTGTCATGCCAATATCAGTTTAAAGAAATCATTGCTATATTATCTCTTCCCATCACCAGAAATGTAGAATATAGGTGTTGCTTTTAAAGACCTTAACACTTAGAAATATTGTTTTTCTCATAAATATGTAGACACATCTGTAAACAAACAGTCTTTGGAAAAAAGTAGATGGAAAAAATTGTAATGAGGTATGTTCTAAATGTCCACTCAAATTTACACAGTACTATACAGAAGAAATATTATTAATTATTCAGCTTGATTAGACTGCACTGTCTGCCAGTTTCATTTCCTGTGCCTTGTGGAATAAAATAAATAAAAATTACGTGACTGTTCCAAATGTGGGTATTTCCCAACTGTTCCAGAACAAAGTATTTTGATTGCATAAACCTGTTAATTGCAGGAAAAACTCGGCAAAAACTATCTGCATTTCAAAAGGATGGGCCAATTAACTCTACTTTATTGTTCTATTGATTTGTAGGGCTTTCAGTTGAATGTAACAGACGGATAAGGAGATTGGAGAGAAGTCACTTAAGCTGTTAAGCAAAGAAAAAGTCCATTGAAGACAAAGGGAAGACTCCTATCGACTTTAATGAACTTTAGAGAAGGTCTTTAGGGAGTATGCAGAAATACCCCAATACTGAATTTGAATGATTCACACTCTGTTCTTTAATTATTTCTGTATAGGAGATAATCTGATTTTTCAGTTTATGTTCTATCCTCTATGTAATGTAAAAACGTTAACAGGCTGTGAGCAGAATATGGTATTGTCCATAGATATGATAGCACAGATATATGATAAAACTTTCTCTCACATAAAATTTCCCTATATGTGGAATCAGTAGTAGAACTGAAGAATTCATGTGAGTGGCAGTGTCTAACTATCCTCATCCAGGGAAGTGAATTTGATACTTACTATTCAGACAATACAGTGCATTTGTGTAAAAAAACCTACTGTTCAGAGGTATTTTTATGAGGCAGGAAGAAAGCTTGGTCTACACTAGAAGCTCTTACTCATGTAGGAATGTTTCTAGGTGTGATTTATTTGAATTTAATATTTAATTTAAATTTAACTCTTTATTACTGGCAAAACCTTAGTATAAACGCAGTTATATCAGCAGAGGTGCTTTTGCTGGTATAGCTTATTTTGTTTGGGGAACTGGTCAAACTGCAGATACCCTAGGAAGGTTTGCCAAGTTATTCCGCTTAACCCTTTCAAGTGCAGACAAAGCCTTAAAGTCGCCACTGTCAGGTCTGTTAAGGGTAACAACAAGGAATTTGCCTCCTTTTCAGTTTGCGTTATGGAAGGCAGCCTCATATTCAGACATAGCCTTTTTTTAAAATGAAAGGTTCATTTTGGATTGGAAAGTAAAACTATCTGAAATAAAAATGTTCAAATGTTATTAAAATATGTTATTTTCTCCAATAATGAGCAATATTTGAACTTCAGAGAGATACACAGAAGTAATTCACAACAAATACACATAATATCAGTAGGGGCAGTTGAATCATTTGATGCCATCATGTTTCTGAAGTGCAGTTAGGTGATCACACGTGACACTTTGGGCAGTTATAACAGACACCCGGATGTCTTAATTATGTTCTGAGCACATATGTGTTAAATGTCTTTAACCTCTTAAGTATTGTTGTCCAGGTTAATAACAATCCTTGACATGTTATTACTTTTATATTTTGTTACAGTTTTAAAACCACAGGTTGAGGACTCCAGACCTCTACCGTTATATCATGTACCTGCATTCTCTGAAATGTTGTCAGCCACTCTTCTTTGAAGGTCCGCATACAACTCTGTGTGAAAGAGTCTTTTTATTGCCCTCAAAGAGAGCTGAGTGTTTTTCTAAAGATGCAAATCACTTTCTGATGTGGTATTTACCATCTATTGGTCTGATACTTGTTTTTAAACTTGGTACAAGGTTGTCGATAACGCACATATCTTATTAAACCAATTAGAACATTGTGTTTTTGTCTGAAAAATTTGTTACTATGGTTTCAAGTAACATATAAAAGCACTGTGACTGAAAGAAGTTAATGATACATTTTTGGGTCTTTTGTTTTTTTTTTTTACTGTATGCATCCAATTGGTATTTTTTGTATTGCCAATTTCATCTTTTCACCTGTATTTCACCTATGCTGAAAAGACTTATAGACAGCAGTTGGGGAGCAGAGACTGCTCCCATTTTTAAAAATTTTTTTTTTTAATCCAGTATACTGTTTAAAGAATGCTATTTTAGAAAGTGCAAATTTTGGGAAAAAATATTTTTTAAAAGTATTCAAGTTGACATTCTCCACTTTAAATAATAGCGTTTCCTGCATGTTTAAATGAAACTGTTGAGGTGTTCATTGGAATTACTCTAAAAAACACTTGTACTTCAGTTTCCAAGCCCATTCATTCTGTGGTTGCTCTGTTAAGACTAAGATCAATGGTGACATGTTTTTCTTAAGAAAGTTCACCTACTATTGCTGCTGTCCATTATCACAAAATGTTTTATGTCTTAAGGTCCCGAGACTGAAGATAAATCTGTGTTCTTTTCCCAGTAGGATTTAGTTCAGAACAGTGTTATTCCAGAGATGGGGGCATTGTGGACATCTTTGTTAAAACATGTAGCTACTATAGGCACAAAAGAGGTTTTGGGGGTTGTTTTTTCAAACACTTCTTAAATACACTATCATATTGTTCACTATATGACTTTAAAACTCTCTCCCAGCATCCAATATCATACAGTTTATTGCATTCTTTTGCAGAAAGCAAAGCACGTGACTTCCATCAAAATGCAGAAAAAAAGTTTCTCAAAATGAGAAGGAAAGTCTAGGCTTGTGAATTCCCAATGGGAGTTTCCCATCTTCTGTACTAGAGCAGGAGCTGTAACTGTTCATTTTAAGCCCAAGTCAAAGTCCCTTGATTCAATGGGAGTTTTTCTATTGACTTCTGTAGGTTTTGGAGCATTCCGTTTGTGAGAGCACATGAGAGACAGGTCACATGTCTTTTGGAAGAGATTTACACTTACATGTTCTAAAAGTTCTGACTGCTTGTCTTGAAAGAGGGTGACTGCCAATATTTTGGGAGTGTAACATTTTTAGTAAAATGTTCCTTTTATCTTAGAGTAAAAACTAAACTCCAAAAAATTGAAGTGCTGCTTTCTTCTGCATGTAACATAAAAATCCAATCCCCACAGCCAGCAGCTGGCTAAGAATAAGAGGCCTTGTGATTCATGAGTGCTTGTTTTTTTGCTTATTTTTAATGTACCCCGAAAATGAAAATATGTGGTCTTCTGTGTCAGTGGTTAACGATATTAATATAATACTCTCTTTCCATGCATAGGTCTGCTCAGTAAATAAAACCATGACTTAAGAGTCATGTGTCCCATTGAAATTCCTCCACCTGCAATATGGGACAAACATGCAGAAAATGAGAAGAAAAGAAAATCGGCAAGAATAATGTTAGCCAGCATACTTTGTACTCCTTTGTAGCATTAAAAAACAAGGTCCTGTCTGCTATGCCGCTGTTAAATGTAGAAAAGACTAAAAATCAAAACTCTGCACTTTACAGAAAGCAGATTCCTAGGTTTAGAAAATCTTGCTTTGCCAGTATTGCCCTCTTGTGGGATTTCACAGCAAAGTAAAAGAGCATTACTTTCAAGTGGTCATGAACAGCTTGACTGTTAGGGCCCTGTACAAAGATCTGTCTGGGGCTCCAGTTACAAAATCTCTCTTCACTGTTGAAATCAGCAGATAATTCTTCAACTGCACAACTCCATAAGGGGAGTTTGTGCCTTGTGCACATATGAGACTGTTTGCATAGGCTGGCCCTGGATGGAGACAGGGGCTTGCAAATGACACTGCTAGGCTTTTATGCTTGTTCAAATTCTTCTCTGCTCAAAAATCCTCATGTTTTTTAAAGTCTTAATATCATATCATCATCCTTTGATAGCTGACTGCCTGAACCCGGATACAATTCCCTGCCTTTGTATTTGCAACAGTCTCAACCTGAGCTTGCTCTAGTCACTCTTTCCACTCTTTACCTTCACCTTCAACCAGGAAGAGAATGTGGGACAATTTCAAATATTTAGCAGCTTGTCTCTGCAGTAGGAGGTATAAATAGTAAATGATTGTCCAGTGTCATGAAAGTTCTGTAAAGAGAAGATATGAAAATCTTTCCTGTCCATAAGGCACCTTCTTAAGAACAGATCTTTTTATGCCTTGGTATGGAAGGTGCTTATAAAAAAGGCTGGCATCCAAAATACAGCAGCCTTCTTTCAGAGTTAGTCTTCATCAGAGTGTCTTATGAAGAGGAACAGGACAAATTAAACATCATGGCATTTCATCATTAGGTAAGTTTCACTAGGACTTAGCCCGTGAGATGACCACCAAGAAATCTTGGTGCCCCGACTTCACGGATCTTGGAATTTTGGGAGCAAGAAGGCCAAAGACTGGTGGATCCTCAGTATTGACTGGATGAAACATACACTGTATTTGAAAAGGTGGAAAACTCACTCTTCTCATATCCTATGTTTGTTAACACCTAGAGCAATGGCCATTGTAATATCTATAAGGAGGAAACTGATGTGCAATTGAAAGCAAAAAATTACAGTGCTGGCCAGCAGCAAGTTAAAGAAGGGATTTATAATTAAAAAAAAATATATCTCTTTGTTTGGGCTGGTGGCTGTGATGGACTATGAGGTGTTGTTTTACTTTCTCAGAGGAAATATTGTATATATTTGCACTACTTATATCTCTCCACAGACCATCACTGAAACAAGGTTGGAGCCTGTCCTGGAAAGTGCTATTATTGGATTATTCTTTTTGTTATATATATATATCTTTTTTTTTCAAAAGCTTCAAAGGAATTTGCATCTATGAGACATGGGACAGGCTCCTTGATCTTACAGGGTTCAGAATGAGATGGTGACGAGATCTTATACCAGGAAGGGCATTTACAGTGGGTGACTGTCCAGCTGTGTCATTCTTTCCTTTCATTTATTCCTCATTACTTCAATTCATGACATACTAGGAGGGAAGAGAGAGAGAGGATTATTTTTAGTAAACAAATTAGAATAAATCTGATGCCTTAAAATCCATAGCTAAGAATCTAACAAAATGGGTATGCACGAGTTGAGTGCTTTACAACATTCTGCAAGCTAAAAACACATAGATCCATGTCCAGGCACCAATATTTGGTCAAAGCTTTGGTTTACTTTAATCTGAATTTTATCCCAATAAGGATTGCAAGTTGAATATTGCTAATTTGTACTCACTTGATCACTCCTTATTCTTGCAGGTGGTTCCACTGATGATAATGCTTTAGTTACTTGACTAAGGGCTGCATACTCTTACTGACTGACACTTTCTTTGGAGAGTAAACATCTCCTCAGTTTACCACTCTTCAGATCTCACATACATACTTTTATTCTGTATAAGATAACTTATCAAAGTCCAGTTTCTCCATCCAGTAGTTCAGGGACTTGTTAATTCTAAAGCCAGCCTTTCCTCACTGACCCCTCACTTCTCTGCTATTTAAACTCCATCAAGAATACTTGTTTCTATGCTTCAGAAATAGAAAACACAAAAAATGGAAGCAAAAATCCCCTGCTATTTGGTAAACCTGCTGAAGATCAGTACACTTGTGGGTTAATCCCTAGAGAAGAAGTCTGCTAAATCAACTAGAGCCAGACTGGACCCAAGATCTTTTGTTTCACAGGGAGTGTATGACAATTAATGAGAACAAAAAATTTGGAAGGGCTATTAAACCCCATGTGTTAGAGCCGGTTTCTAACTAGAAGATCTCATTCTGATCTCTGTGTGAGGAGATTGTTCCCCATCTGCCAGGTGTAGGGTTCTTAAGCCTTCCTTTGAAACATCTGGTGCTTGCTACTGGATCCTGAACAAAGATGCTTCATACATCTGATCCAGTCTAGTGATTCACTCAACTAGCATAGTTACAAATGCGACTGTATGAGGGTAGTGACAATAGAAACAGGTATTCATCCAACCTGGTTTCCTGATCCTCTGTGGGAGGCACAGGCCTGCTAGGGAGACAGACATTAATATGAATAAGCATATCTTCACCATAAACCATTCATCCTCTACTTATATCCATTGAACTTGATGTAATTCTTTGGAGCAACACAGGCAGATCAAGTAGAATCTCATGCATTTGATCAATGTTCCTCTTACTCTGGGGAAGAATAGCAAAGCATCCACCATTTCCTCTCAGCAATAAAAGGAGAGACTAGAAGGGAGAGATTGTGTTCAACAGCATCAGAGCCTCTAACTTTTTTAAGGAAAATTGCACTCATTGTTTCCCATAATGGCAAGACCTCATGCCTGGAGTACATCTTGGCATTTCCTATAGCTTTGCATTCATACGTGATGATGTAAGAACACATTTGGCTTCTATTTATACCAGGAGATCAAAGGAATTGCCCAGATACACCAGACAGCAAAACTGAGTCTTCTGCAATATGCTGATGCAATATCAGGATGCAAACATTGCAGCACAATATCAGGAGAACTGTCTGTTGGTGACTTTGGGGTTTTCTGGCTCCATTCCCTGATCAAATTTTTTTTTTCCATAGCCTTAGAAAGTTGAAGAGCTTTGCCATGAATTCATTTTGACAGATAAAACTAAAAACAGAATAAGATCAAGCTGATCAATATATTCTAAATTCAGTCTCAGTGGGTGCGTCTGCACGTGATGCTACGTAGCCGTAGCAACGTGCTCCCTCATTATAGCGTGTTGCTATGGCAATGTAGTAGCTAAAAATAGCCACGTGCTGCATGCATGGTGCAGTATGGGTTGTTACCGCACCGTCATTTTGTACTTCCAAAAGGAAGTACTATATGACGGCGCAGTAACAAAGGCATCATAGGGACATGTGTAGAACACGGTAGTCCCCAAAACAAGAGTTGGTTTCACCCCTGCGACCAACTCTGTGACATAGATACTGGTAACTTTGAGAATTTCAAATACCTGAACCATCTTGACATCATGGGGCCTTCTGATAATAGTGGCACCTGAGAACAATATTAAGTTTCTGCAGGTTCTTGTTTCCAGAACATTGCTGCATGTACTTACATTCAGACTGACCTACGGGCTTCTCCTGGCATAAATGTGAGGGGGAAACGCAGGGTGCAAGTCCCAGACAGAAAAAAAAAAAAGCCTTCAATCTTAGAAATAATAGTAATTTAGTGGCAGTGATGCAACAAGATTTTGTAAAATTTTCTTCCTCTCATATATTATTTCTGGGCTAAGAGTAAGATTAGAATCAGCTTCCTGTTTGATACATCCACACACAAGAGACTATGTCCTGATTTATGGAAGATAGACCTTGTTTCATTTCATTTGGTACTGTCACTGCAATATCAAATGTGTCTATACTTTTAAAAGAAAACCCCAAACTTCTTATTTCCACATTAGAAGACAACAAATTCTAATTGTCTTCTTTTTTCACTACATCTCCTCCTGGTCCCTCAGAATAACATTCCCTGGCTCTCATTTTACATCCTTTGGCTTACAAGTCCCTACATGAGTCACATATTTCTCTCTCCTCGAGCTCCTTCATTCCAGTGACTCAGGACACACTGGACTTTTATTGTGGCTCAGTGAACTCAGCTGACTGAGCAAACTCATCCACTGAAGAGGGGATTAATAGCAGCAATTTGTGACTTGCTGCACAGAAGCGGTGTTGGTTATGCCAACAGGAGACTGATCTGCTTTGATAGGTTGTGAGAGCTCAGTTAGAAGGCTAAATGGCATTCACTTCTTTTTTTTCCTTTTTCTTTTCCTTTTTTGAAGACTTTTTTATTTCCTAGCAGGACTTTTTTCCCTGTGGTTCATATAAAAATATTTCTGGATGCTACCGGGACCCTTAGAGCAATTTTCAATGGAAAAAAACTGATAATTATTAATTAATCATGTAGGAGCTAGGATTCCCAAGGGATATTGTAAGCACATGCAGCTTAGCATCAACTATGGGATATTTACCTTTCTTTTTCTGCCATATCTTGTTTCTCTTCTGCTCTGTAAGGAGAAATTACATTTGAAATCTACTGCATAAACATTTTAAAACAACTTTTTTTCTCCCCAGTCCTATAATACAGTACAGGAGTAGACTGTGACATCTCCATGGACTCTCTCTGTGAGGCCACTGGGGATCCACACAGATACAG
>NW_017729018.1:8401702-8408221 GCF_001723915.1 Gavialis gangeticus | reverse complement strand
ATATTGTAAGCACATGCAGCTTAGCATCAACTATGGGATATTTACCTTTCTTTTTCTGCCATATCTTGTTTCTCTTCTGCTCTGTAAGGAGAAATTACATTTGAAATCTACTGCATAGAATTAATCAGCCTTTCCATCAAGCTTGGATGTTATTCTAAAACAGATGCTATAGCTAAAGAGCAGTTAAGAGCTTGCTACAGAAATTAATTACTGGGTGACAGTTGCTGATCCATTTTGGCCTAAAAGCTATGAAAATTTGTAGATTCAAACTGTTCCACTACCTCATGCATATTATACGTTAACCACTTGGGAACAATTTTAAAGATGTAAAGGGCTTATTATGATCCTGATATTGCAGCCTCTACTCAGGTGAGTCATCCTTGTTCCCATGAAGTTGTTCATACTGTTATTCAGCCAACTTTTATGCTGATGTTCTTGAGCTACAGAGGATCTTATATTTTTTTGTTTGACTGGCTTTTAGCAATTTACATGAACACTTCTAAATGACTTCTAATAGCATGGAACTGGATTCTGGTAGCTTTACTTTTGCTGAATAGCGTTTTACTCTGTGGGTGAAATTCTGACCCTAATGGGAATTTTGCAATGACTTCAGTGGGGCCAAGATTTCACCCCATGGGCACATCCCCACAAGCAGGGGCGGGTGCTTGCAGTGGCAAAAAAAGTAGCAGATTTGTGCGCTACATTTTACCTCTGTGCATGCCCCTGCACATGGGCTTTGGTGCAGAGGAAACTGCCATTTCCCTGCTCCTCCCAGCTCCCAGCGTATTGGAGGAGCTGGGGTGGACTTAGAGGAGGGGAGACACTTTGGCTGGCAGCCAGAGGGTCTCCTAGAAGGACTGAGCCTCTGTGTCTGCTGGTGCACGCTCCTGTGGCACATGCTGCTTTTTTTTGCTACTGGGATTTCCTAGTAGCACATTTTGCCCCCGTGAGGGGCACATTTTAACGTGCCGGGTATGTGGTTTGTGGCACCGCAAAGAGGTGTGCAGTGTCACAAACCACACATGTCTGCATGTCTGGACCCAGCCCATGAGTCAATGGCACTTCTTCCAGGTCCTGCTCAATGACAATGATAGACTCTGACCCCAATCCCTGATCTATATATAGTTTTGTACTGTCATAACTACTTTGTTTTGGGTACAGTCTGCATTAAAGGGGTTAAATCACTACAGCCTCTAGTTGTGGATGTGGTTATACCAGTTGTAAAGATGTTTTATACTGGAGTATGCTTATTCCCTCTTCTGTACAGGAATAAACTGTACTGATATTAATGCCTTCAACCTGTGGTGGCAGAGGGGTGGTTGCATCACTTTGATTGCAGAGGTATAGGTTAAGTGGTATAATTGAGAATAGATGAGCCTTGAGAGGTAAGTAGACTTTTATTTAGGAGCGTATCAACATAATTTTTAGAAATACTCATCAGTTTTTCAATTGCCTTATTACTGTAAAAGGGCCCTTCTACTCTGGTTGCTTCTTGGCAATAGCTGCAAACAACTGATTTCCCCTAGCCCTCTTTTAGGTGGCACTGAAAACAGTTTTACTCCTTTTCTAGTTGGGAAGACAAGTGTAGGCGAAACTGGGGAAACCATTCTTGATGGCTACTGGCAATAGCAACTATTAGTTTCACAAGGATTTATAAGGTGCCTGTTACTGTGGATTCTGGGCATGTGATTAGGTAAGTGGATCAGCTTCACCATTAAGATCATCAACTGCAGCTTCAAAGAAATCCATGGAATTGCACCACGTTACATCAGCAATTAGTGTTTACAAAATCTCATCTATTACATTCCCTTCATAGCCCTATTCCAACAGATCCTTCAGCACAAAACATATTGCCAGATAATGAAAATTGCTTCCTGCTATGGCTGGCAGAAATGCTTTGGATTTTGGCCATGGAGTAAAAGTATTCCAATTAGAACCAGGCAAATCATTCACTTTTATTGCTGATCAGATGAATTTCATGTATTCTTCTGTTCCATGAGCTGCCTGTGATTTGTCAAATGTTTCCATCATTGAAAATGATGTGTCCAAATGACTTCTATTTGCTGAATAGCCATGAACTGACAAGTATACTTAGAGTTAAGCACATTCATAAATGCTTTGTTGAATCAGAGCCTCTGTAAGCAAGGCCTAGAATTCCTGGAAACCGGGATGAGCTAGCCTGGTGCCACTCAGCCCTCACTGGCCCAGCAGCCCCAGCAGCAGGCAACAATAGCCTCAATAACATATCCACTTACGTAAATTAAATATTAAGTATATACTTAAATCCCATTGATATCTGTAGATTGATTGCATCCTGCATCAGAACCCTGTCCTATCTTCTGGCTGATTCTGCCTGACCTCAGACTAACACAGCTAACTACCCCTTTGTAGGATCAACGAAAAGCAGAACCCCTCCCCCCCCCCAGGTAGCTGGGTTATAAGGCACAAAAAACATAATGGTGATAACTTGCGAGTTTTCATAGGGGCAAAACAAATTGCAATGGCTTTATGACAATATGAGTCCCACACTTCCCACTCTGCATCTCCAAAAAGTTGATTTTACCTTTCTTTCCTGGCTTTGATTCTCTCTTCTTCATATCTGCAACAAAATAGATACTTTTTCAGTAAATGTGCAGTCAGGACTGTCTACTTTGCTTCTTAGTAAATGCTTCATTTACTTTGAAGGGTGCAGGCAGTAGCTACAGTATACAAAGAGTAGGACACTGTTCTGCATTTTGTTCCTGTAGAAAACCTGGCAGGTAATTTGTTCAATAAGATGATTTACATACAGGAGCAGATCTAATATTCCTTTGCCAGAGATGTTTGGAGGCAGAGAAGGTTTGTAGTTTCCTTCAAGCCATACCACAGCTTCCTGTATAGTATTTTCTAGTGTTTTGTTCAGTCCAGGGTTATAACCACCTGATATCAGCTTTGAGTCCTTTACTTTTCCTTCCAAGGCTGCTGCTGATCCATTTATTAAGACACCCGCCTCCCCACTATAGGGGGAAAATGACTCCCTAAATTCTGTGGAGCTCATCTTGCAGAGATGGAGTTGAAGTCTCTCCTTCGACTACTTGTTTTCCTGCAAGAGGAACTAAAGGGGCTAGCTCTAGTAGGGTTTCTGATGGGAACCCTGCTGTACCCCTTGAAGAATATAGCCATTCCCCGGGCCCACTTCCCTCCCATCGCCCCATGACACGACACTCAGCTAAAGCAATCAGTTGTCAGTGGAGAAGGACAGAGTCCCACTGAGTGGACAGAGGTCCCACTAACATGCTCCCTCAATCCCATAGTGTCCTAGCCATGTGATAAGTTAGTGGAAGAGTTACCATGTCAAGTCCTTAAGTCCTCCCTGACTGGTCCCTTCCATAGTCAATTCTACAAATTAGGTAAAATCAGAAGCAAAAAGCATATAGAGGAAGCAGAAAACGGAACAGTCTCCATTGACAGTAGTCCCCTGAGATTTTTCACTTCCCTGCGAGGGACCTGCTGCTCCAGGGGTTGTCAAACTTTCCCATACTCATCTTACAACGACAGTCATTTCAGGTTCCATACTTCTGAGGTCTCCTCCTCACCACCCAGCGTTGCAGGCAAAGAAGCTGACTGCAAAGCTGAGAACCCATGACTGATTGGGTGAGCTATTGTTAAAAACGAGTTTCCCATGACTTCTAATCGCTACATGTTTACAAATACATGAACCCGACCTGTGCACACACAACTTGGGGGTCTGCCCACACACAATATCTGTATCCTATGAAAATGGGGAGTTCAGTGCGTGAAAGGATGGCCCTTCTCCAGCGCCAGTCCTCTCTACAAATATTACATTAAAGTTATCATGTCCCGAAGGGGAAGGACAATTATTCTCCCCATTTTATAGCTGGCGCAGGGAACTCATGGCTTGCCCCAAGCCAAACAATAAATATGTCTGAACTAGAATTAAACACACAGGCAGCTTGGATCCAAGTCCTTTGCCTTGCCCACAGGACTGGCCTCACAAAGCGAGGGGATGCTATGACATGGCAGCAGTACCCCAGAGTTGCCAAGCTTTCAAGTGCGGGGTCCCTGCAATACTTACTGTACGACACACTCGGGAATCTGCACATGCTCCATAGGGATGATCTGCTCCAGGTCTTCCAGGCTGTGAATGTACTGGATCTTACTGATAAACTTCACACTGCCAAGGAAGGAGCACAGAGAACTAAAGACCCTGTTCAGACTTCCACACCCACGTAATGATGAATATATGGGGTTAAATCAAATTCCTGATGAAATCCATGGGAGGTTTGCAGTTGATTTCAATATGGCAAGGTTATGATTCTTAGCAGGTATCAGTTCTGGGAAAGAAAGCCATCTCTTTAGCTAAGGCTGTGAATATTTCAGACAGCAACATTTAGGCTATCCTTCTTCTCATGTAGGTGCCCCATTTTTGAGTTGGGAGAAGCTGGTTCTGGAGTCCGCACCTCTCCAGTTTGTTTTCACATTGGTTTCTACAGTGATTTGCTGAAATAGGTTGGGACTATAATATCTGGGACCTCTGAATGAGCTGGTTTTCCCATGTCCCTTCCACTTACTCTTGCTGAGACTGGGTTTGGGTTCAGAGGCTTCCAAGGTGGTAGCACCTACTACTACTCGGTCTGGATTTAACCTAAGAGGTTGTTGCAAGTGCCTGACAAAGAAAAATGATGCTAAACAAAACCTGTCAATAACATCTAGAAAGCTTTCACCTCTAAGGTTCACATCATAAAAATACAAATAGGCAAATAATCTAGTTTGCAATTTATAAATTAGGTAAGGCTAATGATCATTCTTAACATGGAGAAAAAAATCATTGCTCATTGCAGCAGTCTCCCTTTCTAGCTGCATGTGTCGGACCATCACAATGACCATAGTGGATCGGGGTCACATTCTGCGTAGCCCAATATCTTGTCTCTGACAGTGGCAGCTCTGGGACAACCTGCCCTCATCTAAGTCTCTTCCCAGTCTCTACTAGTTAACTGCCATAAAAACTTAATTTACACTCCAAAAACCACTTGTCGTATCTGGTGGAACTTTCTGTATACCTGATGAAGGGCCTGGATATAGCCAGCACTGTCCGGATGAACCACGAAGGATGCACTATTATCAGAGCTTTCAGGTTTTTCCTCAGTCTGTGGAAAAGTCAGATGATAGGTTAGACCAGAATGGCTTTCTTTTGAGCTTGCTTGCACCTGTGTGAGTCCGTGGATTTCAGTGACTTTCAGTGGTGTTGGATCAGACATAGGCCCATGGGATCAAATACATTAGTGACAGGAATGGTCGACTGAGCCATAGGTTTTAGCTGTTACAGACTTGACCTCATGTTATATCTTTCAGCACCTTACCCAAGTATTGCTTTATAGGTAAGTAAATTATCTAGGAAGAGGGAAGATCTAGTTTAGTCTAAAAGCAACAAAAGCCCAGACAATTACAGGAAAATCTGCCATACTAATTCATTTTTGTGGTGGATTTGTAATGCATAATGTAAGTTGAAGGGCATGAGACCTACAGCTGGGATATTCTAAGGAGCCTATGAGAGTTAGGCACCAGGAGTCAGGAAAGTTGGATTTCATTTCTGGCTCTACTTTTGACTTGCTGTTTGAGTTTGTCCTAGCTGCCTATGTCCATGGTTTCTGAAAAAGACTCTCCTTTTGGGTGCCTTGGTATCTGAGTGCCCAACAGGAGACACTTGGAGTCAGATTTTGGAAGGTGCTGAGCATCTAGGCTCTCAGTTGGGTTTGTGGGTGCTTGGTTTCTGAAAATTGAAGCCTCTCTGCACTGCTAAGCAACTTAGAGCAGCCAGCGAGAGTGCCAGTGAGAGTGTCTTGATAATACAGATCAAAATATCATATTAAGAAATTGTCTTTTAGCTTACTACAATCAAGGATGCACTTAGAGTGTGGTTATTATTTAGAAACCCCTAAATGGACAGTCCCTGCCCAAAGAGCTTCCAATCTATGTATAAGGCAAGGGACAAGAAGTCAATGCAGAGAGACAGGTGGGTGGGAGAGACAAAAGGAAACGCGTCTAGAAACACGGCTTTATGAGCACTCATGGTGCTCTGGTGTGGTGCCAGAGGACTGGAAAAGGGCCCTCGTGGTTCCCATTTTCAAAAAAGGGAGGAAGGAGGACCCAAGAAACTAAAGGCCAGTCAGTATTACCTCAATCCTGGGTAAGCTTTTTGAGAGAGTTATCCTGGCACATGTCCACGAGGGGCCAGCGGAGGAGGTTATGCTTAGGGGCAACCAACATGGGTTCATTAGAGGCAGGTCCTGTCAGACGAATCTGGTAGCCTTCTATGACCAGGTCACCAAATCCTTAGACGCAGGGGTAGCAGTGGACATAGTCTTCCTGGACTTTCGGAAGGCCTTCAGCACTGTCTCTCACCCCGTTCTCATTAAAAAACTGGGGGACTGTGGCGTCAACACCCACACAGTCAAATGGGTCACTAGTTGGCTGGAGGGCTGCACCCAGAGAGTGGTGATGGATGAGTCACAAGCTGGC
>NW_017729018.1:8386043-8396702 GCF_001723915.1 Gavialis gangeticus | reverse complement strand
TATAGTTATGTGAACATTGCCATGGTTGTCTCCAACATACAAGCATTTTATCTAACAGTCTAGTGAAATATAATAAAAATACTACTGAAAATGTAGCACCAAAGTGACATAAAATGACAGTTACCTTCTATTTTACGTTTATGGAAAACAAGTCTTTACATGTTGTCCCTTTGCTCTTATATGCCACAACTCAGGCAGGTATGAAGTAGGAACACAGTACCCTACTCAGGAAAGAGATGAAAACTGTCTGAATCCGTTCTAACTGCTCCACCTGATGGCATCATTTCAGTACTCTGGGATTGCTGTTACCAATATCCAACTTTGAAAGAGTCCATGATGCCTCAAGGAAGTTGCAGACTGTTAGCCAGGGAATAAACTACCAATCTTGCTCCCTTTCTGTTGTGAAGGATAGATCTATACCAATAATGTGATTTGAGGTGCTCAGCACCTCTTTTGTTGTTGCTGCTGCTTAATCCTCAGTGGAATTCAGACCTCTACATGCATCCAGTCCTAAAGTACTTTGCATGGGTACATGAAGGCCAAAAGCACCTTTAAAGCTGGAGTCCTAAGGGTCACTGCCAGTAGGGTGCCTTTACACTGTTTCGGCCCTACCTTAGAGTAGAGTAGCAGAGTCCAATTAGACTGTAGGATCATGGCATTAATTAAGCTGGTTTCTCACCTTCTGTCTATCATCTGATAGCATTTCTTCAACCAGCCCAGGCCCGGCATCCTCCGACGTGGTGTGGCTCCATTCAGATATACGATCATATAGTCTTCGGCCACCAGCAACTCCAAGCTGCTGATAACATACCTGATGGATGGAAATTGAAAGCAGAAATGGGGTGAAACGTCAGAAAAGTAAATGGATGGATTGGAGTTTCTTTTTTTTTATCTTCACATGCCTTTGCCCCACAACATTAGCAGACTAAGAATTCCTCAGTCTGCTAATACGTCCCCATGCTTTACCACAGGGAGTCCAAAAAAGACTGGAATTGAAAAACTTCCTGGTCTTTTTTGTAGAGAAGATACCTCAAACCTTTCATAAGGTGTCTTTGCAGGAGTCATGGAAAGGCTATGGTCTTGAGTCATGAGCTATGGTCCATACTCTTATGTGCACCCTTTGCCCAGGAGTAGCATCTATTAAACCTTTTCAGTCCCATCTGGAGGATCCCTATCCTGGACATGTTTTTTTAGCTGGCTGTAATATGGGCATCCATTAACACTGCATGTTAGATTGCTTTGGCTTTTCAGACATGCAGGAGGACACCATGGAGGACAGGGCATCTAGTGGCATTCAGCCATATACACTCAGGAGCTTCATGGATTCCTCCTTGTTCATTTTTTCCAACGGAGGTTCTTCATGCAGTGGGTTCAATAGGCAGCACAGACGCTAGCATCCCTAGTCCCCATGCACGTTCCCTTCCTTGCCTCCCCTCTGTCATGCACCTGTGCATAGCCACTTACAAAAAGAGATTCTCCATGATGTAATGGTAGTCAGCCAAGTTACTGTCTGGGAGATAGCAAGCAGCAAAGACAATGATGGCATTGAGACCTTCTCCATAATACCCTAATAGAGAAAGAGACGGATAGCATGACAGTCGGAAATGGAACAGACAGCAGCGAGGTCAAAGGGGAGCTTAATGGGGCATTTTTACAGCTAGACCTATGCTCATGCTGTGCTCTATAACTCTACCCCCACCTTAGACAAGTATCCTGAGCCCACACAGCACACCTCCTGGAGCCATGTACCACTATAAACCACCACTGGCTTAATTGCTCCAGCTCTGGGCTTCTTTATAATTTTTAAATAAAGCAAATAACTACACTTTGCAGTGTGCCCTAAACCTATTTAGATTTGGATTCCAGCAAACTACAACGAGAACTGGATTCAAGTAGAGTCCAAGTGACAGTCCAGTCCTGAAGAATTTTACCATGGGGGCCACAAGGACCTCCTGTTTGATCTTAACATGTTTTATCAGGTCCCATATCTGCTTTCAGTCAAGAGAGGTATTCACAATTGTGATCTGATTATTTCATCTTGGGAAATGAAGCAGTTGTTGGACTTAGGGGAAGGAGGGTTTTCTATCCCGGCTGAACTACTGACATATTGCTAGACCTGGGTCAAATCACTTGGGCTAGTAAATTTGGGCTTCTCAGTTTTCAGGACTCATTTTCAGAGCTGCTGAATATCTGCTGTATTAGGAGACTTCAGCATGAGCTAAGGGTGCCCTGCATCTTGAATTCAGACCTTATATTTATTGCTGCAATTTGTTAGTGTGCTCTGGCTGTTATGTAGCTGGGTTTCTTAGTGTGATATGAAACATCACTGTCTGCTATTGGACATGTACAATAAAAATCTCTTGCTTTCTAATGTTATGGCCAAGACAACCAGTTATTCAATCTTAATCGGCCCATCAGCTTAAGAAACAAACTTTTGAAAGAAACTCCAGCAGGGCCATTTAACACACCATGGCTTTCCTTTCCCTTACCTCCATGTGTCACCACTCTCATGTAGGGTTTGATCATCTGCAGATCTATGCGGTGTTCCTGCTCCCCAATGATAACAGTCCTCCAGAGTCTCCCATTGGTAGTGCTGCCATCTTCTGCCACTCCATCCCCAAACAGATCAGCACTGTCCCCAGGCATGTTCTTGGCTGTGGCTACAGGTGTATCATCTGAAAAAGGGAAAGTGAGCACGCTGGTGAACATCTCTGTGAGACTGGAGAGAGTTTCCAGGTGCTCACCCTCCTGCAGTAAGGTTATAAGCCTGAATCTTAGCTTCTTCTCTGTTCACTGGTCTACACATGGAAGTTAATTCAAAATAAGTTAGTATATGAATTCAAAGTGGGGTAACTATTCTGTGTTATTTTTGCTTTGGGAAAATGTTAATCTCAGAATAAATGTGATTTATTTCAAATGAGCTCTACTCACATCCAAAGTAGATTATTTTTATTCCATAGTAAGAGCCTCCACTTAGGAAGTTAAACAGGAATAGCTGTTCCAGGACAACTCCCAGTGTAGACAAGCCATTAGTAAGGCCACGGGAGGCAGTAGCAACCACAGATTAAGAATGAAAATTTTCCTTTCATGCTTTGGTCTGCCCTAGGTTTGTGTTTATTGCAAATAATTAGTTGTGCTCCCTTGTCAAACTGCAGTAGAAACCGTAGCAATGCCTTGTGCTCTATACTGCTGCAGTCACAAAGGATCACAAAATGCTTTTTGATCCTTGTGCTGTCCCCTTGGGTGTTTCACAGCAGCATTATGCAAGAGTTTGGGTAAGTGACTGAGGGTCACTGTATAAAACTGACCTTTGGGGGAGGTGGGGGGATTTAAGGAGGAAGAAGGGAATGGTCTGTGGTGGAATTTGTCTTGATGTTAATGCCCCCTCCTTGTGAAAAGTAGCAGAGCATATGTACTGATCACATCTGGCCAGGACCACAATGCTATGCCTTGTCAGATGCTTCATTAATTTTGTCAGGGATGCGAACATTTATGCCATTGGAGAATGTATCCAACCATCTAGCATTATAAGTCCTGATGACCTCAGGAATTTGTAGCAGTATTTCGGAGCTAGCAGACCCCACTGGCCATACTTTTGACAGTGAAGCAGGGTGAAAAGAAAGGTGGCTGGAGTTAGTCGAGCACTAGACCGAGGCCTGAACTTGTCTTTTACCTTCCCATTCCAGCTCATTCCCATTTCCCAGGAACTCCAGGGAGTCCGTCTCATCTGGGGTTTCAATGTCATCCACGTTAATGTCCAGATCATCAGGGGTGTCCAGGAAGTCATCAGACAGGATGGAGCCCTCACTGTGGTCCAGTGAAATGTTGATTTCAGGTGCTATGAGCGTCTTACGCTTACGATGCGCCCCGTTAAAGTTTAACGTGTTAGGAGGAGCTGCAAGTAAGGAAGAAAGAAAGAAATAATTTCTCCTAATGACCTACTCTTTTAGCAAGACATTGAGTGTATGGATCCCTTTATATAAAAAGCATTCTTACACCTCTCTGCAGTAGATATTATTATTCCTATACCAACAAGGTCCAAATTGGGCACATGCATTAGGGCAGCCAGCGAGAGTGCCTTGAGAACAGAGATCAAAATATCATATTAAGAAATTGCCTCTTAGCTTACTACAACCAAGGATGCACTTAAAGTGTGGTTATTATTTAGAAACCCCTTTATGGGTTTCTCCTACACATGCATTAATGCACAATGGTTACTGCACATTTAGTTTAGTACCTGTAGTAACAGGTACTAACTAAATGTGCAGTAACCAGCAGCTGGTTATTACAGGTATCTGTTATTACAGGTACTAAACTAAACGTGCAGTAACTAGGTGCACACCTTTTTAGGCTAATTCTACTGTGCATTAGCACATTAGTATGCGTTTTGCCCGTTGTGCTAATGCACAGTAGAAATTAGTCTACTGTGCTTGAAGCATCTTGTGTAGACGCGCCTACTGAGGCACAAATATACTACGCCATTTAACCAAAACAAGGCAGCATCAGTGGCAAGAGCCAGGAGCAGAAGCTAGGAGTCCTGACTCCAAGTTTTCTCTTCTAACTACTAGGCAACACTCCCAGCACATTATTTTGCAGTTTTCAGTTTTCACAGCTGTTATGCACGACTGAGGAATCTCCAGATTCCATCTGTCTCCTGAGCTGGAGACGTTACCGGACCTAAATGTTCCCCCAGCAAGAGCTTCTATTTAGTTAATAATGCTTAGCACTAATATAATGTTTTCCCTTATCGGAAGGAGCGGTGCAGACAGTAACTAACTGTCATTTACGACCCCTCATGATACAGGATCAGTATCATCATTCCCATCTTACAGGCAAGTATATTGAGACACAGGGGCCCTGTTTACAAAGAAACTGGGTCTAAAAATACTGAAGTATGGATGTCTCTAGACCCTTGGGCCATATGTTCCATGTTCGCTAGGACTGTCCTGTTCTGAACGCCTGTCCCAGGCATCCTGTAGATTTCTTCAAATGAGCACTTTTGTCCCACATTCAGAAACCTCCCTGCCAGATTTTGTTAAGCACTCACTACTTCAATAGGAGCCCACAGGACTATCAGCACCTTTGAAAACGTCCGTTTCCACCACTGCTGGTGAAACTGGAACAGACAGAAATCTTCACTGGTTTCATTACCCTTGCCAAAGTATTCTGGTTAAACCTTGAAGGGAATTTGCTCCTACTGTAGCCACAGCCTGCTCCGACATCTGACTTTTGCAAAATGCCTCTTCAAAGTCAAAATATGCAAGGCCAATACTTACAAGATGTGTTCTCGTCTTCTGTAGGGCTGCCCAGAGACTCCATTCCTGTCTCTTCTGGGAGAGGTCTGCAAAATACAGCCAGTGCAAAGTATCCAGAGACCAAGATAAGGAAGCAAAAAGAACAGAGTTAGCAGGGGATGCCCCAAATCAAATGTTCCCATTTCAGTGCTTGTGGCTTCAAAGCTACTATTTTTTGAGCACATGATTCTTATTGTATTTATTAAGCCATCCTACATGCTGGATGTCGATGGCATGAGTCAAACTCAAGGTACAAGGTACATCCAAAAGAACCAACCAGCCCCAGTACTATACAAAACATAACCAATGATCCTTAAGCCGAGACCTCCTCTCACTGAGCTGCCTAGCAACAGAGACCGACTCACAACTCATGCAAAGTACCGGAAGGGAAAATGGGTTGGTAGATGTAAAAAGTGATTAAGTGACTCCGCAGTGATCTAGAAAACACCAGCTGAAGAACACAGAACCCACCAGATCTCCAAGGCATCTAGTGAAGAGCCCCAGAAAGGGAGTCTGAAGCAGATCTCTAGACAGAGGAATCCCTAACCCTGGGCTGGGCTTATCTGAACCTAGGGATGGAGAAGACATTCACCTTCATCAGCCTTAACCTCTGGGTGAGAACAGAGAACCAGGACAGAGCTCATGGTTTGGGACCTCACAGTACAATGAACTTTATATGGCGTTTCTTGATACCAAAATACTAAGATGCTGTTCCATTGGCTTGGCACCCCTGACCTTATACATATAGGCAGACAGTGTTGCCCACAATGGATGGAGGGATCTACAGTCCTTCATGGTCGATGTACTGGGAAAAATTGGCAAAAGACTCCAAGTCCATTCTTTCATACGTCTTTTACCTAGATCTCATGGTTTGGCTGGGAATAACCCAAACAACTGCCAATTAGTTCTGGCAGTATTTTGCGATCCAAAGTCCTTCATGGCCAACTGCATGAAGCCCACTCTGCTCTCCTCAAAGCTGAGCTACTAGGGACTATAGATTCTCTTTGATGGTGCATCAGTGACTAATTTCCTGCTGCCAGCAATGCATGAACAACCTAATGACAATGCTTCTGGGACCCCAGTCACCAATCTGTAGCACCTGGCTCTGTCAGATCTGTGCGCGGAGGAGGCCCATTCAGAACTAACATTTAAGGCATTCTTTGCTTTTGCAGAACAGCCAAGCCTGCCAAACCGGCTTGCTCTCATGGCTGGCAAATTCTCATAGGGAGGCATATTTAATTTCTTTTCATTGGTGGAAAAATACCTGGAATATTTCTTTCCCGGCCTACTCGGATGAGACTGTTCTGAATCGAACACTGCATTATTAACTAGTCCTGGATCTAGACCTCATAGTACTAAATGCTCAACAAACACAGATTGGAAAGATGGTTCCTACCCCAAGTAGTGCTGACAGGTGGAGACAGATAGAGAGGAGAAGACCAAACAGGCCAGTGTGTGAGGCAGTGGTATCATTTAGTGATAGCCATGGCCATCGCCTTCCCTCACCTAACCCCCCAACAACTTCATGTGGCCTCTCAAAGCATGAGTGTTTCTGTGCAAGGTGAACATGGGTCATAGGCATGTTTTCTCTGTCCTGGCCTGGTATTTTTGCACAGGGATAAAAGGGGAGGAAAATCTGGCTCTTAATACAAGAAGTGCTTTGCAAAATGTCTATTCACCATCCTACAAGGAGTATCACAGTCGAACGTGTACACTGCCTCTGCTGCTACTGAGCATTATTGATCTTTTTAGCATCCTGCAGATATTAACTGATTCATCCTCATAGCAGCTCCTCTCAAGGGAAATTAGGATTATTGTCTCCTTTATGTGAGGGAGGAAACTGGTGCCATAAGTGAACTTCACTACAGTATAAGGGAGTCAGCACCAGGGATGGAATTAAAAGTCCATGGACCTTGGCTTCCTGTTTCAGAGCTTGCACCCTTGAATCATGCCTTTCCCAGCTCAGTCCTGGCTCTCAGTTGTGCAAGACTTGATGATCAGACCCGAAACCTGCAGCGGTTTTGTAATACACGAAAATATACACTTGGACAAGAGCACCAGCAGGCTGGGTAGTTTCACTGCTTGTGACCTACCCAAGAATTCAAACCCATGACCATCTCCGGGAGTACCAGGCTGACATGACACATGGCCCCGCTGGGCTGTTACCACCACCCCGCGGTACAGCATGATGGGTCAGCACATTCAGTTCCTTCCATCAGGCGCTTGTGCTCCCTGTGGCATAGACACTTTTCTACAAGAGGATCACTGCAAGGCTCAGAAATACCAATTTAATTACCATCTTGCTTTCAAATGCAAGTCCTGGAGCCAGGCTCTCTGCTCACTCGGACTAATGTAAACCCTGTGTAATTCTGAGGAAGCCAAGGCTGGAAAGTGAGATGAGAATCTGTCCCCCAGTTCATACACGTGACACTTCTCACCGTGCCAACTCTTTGAATGCTGCCCTGGGCGCTCTCTTGCACGCGGCGTATGCTATCCTGAAGTCCAGGGGGCACAGTGTAACGCTCCATGCTGCTTTCTTTCTGCTAATTGCATAGCAATCCATGCTAGAGCTTGCATCCCATTAGCCAGCACTTGCTCAGAGCTGTGGGAAGACGCTTTGCAAAGACAGAAGCCAAATCCTACAGATCATGATGCCAGTTGCAAAGCAACAGAGAACTGGTTTTGACTGGCACACTCATATAAGGGAGGGCCTTATGAAACTCCAGAGGCTTCTTTCTGCACTGCCGTGACGCTGCAACCACCAGACACATTAAACAGTATGAATATTTAGATTAAGGGATAATCCTCCTGGAGCTGGTGGTTTTATATTTATGAATGTACGAGTTCTGATCAAAGGCTCAGTGGTCCCTTCATATCAGACAGCGTTCCCCTGAACTGACAGGAACGAATAATATTCCTAGATCTATTGAAAAGATCCACAGGATCCGTTTTTTTTCCCCAGCTGGGCTGAATATTTGACTGTGATTTGACCCCCACTGCCTGACAGCCCAGGGATGCAGTGTCCAAAAAAAAGCCCATCCATCTCTCTGATTGATCCGAAATACATGCTGCAGTGAGGCTCTATGGTTTATAACAGAGACCCAGGATTTTCAGATCCTTTAGAATAGTCTTTCTAAAAGTAGAAGGAAACAAAACAAATCTATGAAAAGGATGCTTAACCTGTTAGCTCCCAGTTCCTCGGGTGAATCTTGCCTTGGATTGTCCTTCCCATGTGCAGCTAGCTTAAGATTACTTCCTTTCCCAGAGTTTCCTGAATAAAGCAGCTTTTCTAAGGGTCCTGTGCCACCATTTTGCTCTGTGCTGATCATATGATGCCCAGTTTCACCATATGAGGCACTTGCTCTCAGTCAGCAAACAGCCCGAGCCTCTCCTTGCTGCGATTAGATGGATGCTTTGCGCCCCAGTGAGCATGCTCCCGCATCCACCCCAAGGCATCACTACAGCATCATTGCAGGACTGGAGTCACAAACAGTGCAGACCGGCTGTAGACAGGAGATGAAACCTTGAGGGAGTAGAGGATGGTGGGGGGGGAGGATTTATTTTCTTGCCTGCTCCAGTGAGATCAGTCTTGCGTTGTGTTACAGCTCTCTGCCTGGAGCTGCAATAATTCACATTTAATCTGCATCTTTGCAAGGAAGAATCGGGAAACACAACCTACAACAGCTTTCCATAGAGCGAATATTCCCCTCCTGTCCTAGGCAAGGAACTGAATGGGAAACAGGGTGTGTTTTTGTAGCCAAATGGGTTAATCACAGCTAAGCAAAAATAGATGCTCAGCATGTCCTTGGGGAACGAGCTACTGCCGCCAATGCAAGCTGGAAGGCACAGACTGCGGCCTCTGGGCTCTGTGATTTTTAAAGCCGAAGGGGACCAAATGGCTTTAAATAATGCTTCGAGTCCAGCTAAACGCAGGCAGTTGAGCAGGAGCTTGGGCATTTTTCAGGTCACTGTAACTGGTTCCATTTTATTTACATTATACACTGCAGCATCTTTGCCAATTCAGTTCCTGTGCAGCAGAAGCAAAGGCAGACCAGGGAACCTGGGCTTCAGGCTGCCTGGTTTCTAACTGCACTGCCACTGACTTCCCACATGACCCTGGGCATGTCGCTTCCCCTGCCTGGGCTTCACTTTCCCTGTCTGCCAGCTGGGACTGTTGATACCAGCCCAAAGCTTTGTGAGCTCTAAATGGGAAATACCTTGAGAGAACTGAGTATTATTAATGGACAATGAGTCTGTCACTCACTTCAGCAGCCACAGAAAAATGGATACTTGAGGCTCTGGCATCAACATCACAGTTTGGCCCAGTGGATGGAGCACTGGACTCAGACTCAGAAAGCCTGGGTGTCACTCCTGCCTTGGTCCTTGGCCTCCTTGGGCACATCGCTGCTCCTCTGTTTCCCCGCCCACTGTCTGGCCTACTTAGGCTATAAGATCTTTAGGGCAGGGCCTGCTTGCTGCTATGTGCAGCACCTAGCACAAGGGACCAGATCTCAGGTGGCTTATAGTTCCTATAGGGGATGGTCCCCAGCAGTGCCCAGTGTAAGGTTTGCAAGCAGCATGCTGCCCGAGGGAACTCTCCTGCTGCACTGCTGCCACAGGAAATAAAAAAGATTCCAACAACGGCAAAGCATGAAGCTGCCCATGGTTCATCGCTTGCTCGGCATTGCAGCCCCCGAGCTAGTGAGGGTTGGGGACCATGCTTTAGGTGCTTCTGCAGTATAAATATCAGTGATGCTGAAGAAGGTCGGGATTCAGGTCCCAGCTTTCTGCAAATCTCCTTGCTTTCTCATCCCTCCTTGTCAGTTTGGGGTCCTCATCCTCCTGGCAATAAGCAAGGCCATTCCCATCTCCTGGAAGATGCCTCACTGAGTCTAAGCCTTCTTTTGGGGGAGAAGGGCAAATGAATGAAAAGGAGCAGGGTACCAGGGATGGCAGACAGAGGTGCTTAGATGAGCTCTGCAGCTGGCACTTGCATAAATAGAGCTACGCTAATCCTCCAGTGAAAAGAGAAGACAGGAGGCCTCTTACTGCACTGGGTGCCCTGGCAGGGTCTTGCACACAACAACCGGCGATGCATAGTGGGTCTCTGTCCTGCAAACACAGAGGCGCTGTCGCCCGGGGACAGGGGGATTCTGCTGCAGCTGGAGAGAGGAGATGGCTCGCTGACAGGGCCCTTCACCCCCGCAGCACAGGTGCCACGGATCCCCTCCTGTTGGATCTGAGTCCCGTCTGGCACTGCCAGCTGCCTCCAGTCTCAGCATGGAGCTGGGCCGCTGGCATTCTGCACAGGTATCTCCAGGAGAAGAGAGAGAGGAGTGAGGCAAGTGCTGGCCCACTTTGGGTG
>NW_017729018.1:8373581-8381043 GCF_001723915.1 Gavialis gangeticus | reverse complement strand
TGGATCTGAGTCCCGTCTGGCACTGCCAGCTGCCTCCAGTCTCAGCATGGAGCTGGGCCGCCGGCATTCTGCACAGGTATCTCCAGGAGAAGAGAGAGAGGAGTGAGGCAAGTGCTGGCCCACTTTGGGTGCGGGCAGATGTAGCCAGGCCCTTCTCTACCTGACCATCTTGCAGCCAAGGGGTGGGCAAGGCAGCGTCCTAGTGTGGCACGGGGTATGTGAACAGGACTAATTGGGTGGAAGTAAGAAGGGGGAGACGTACAGTAAATAACTCCTGGTTTTGAAGCCTATTTATTGGGAAACAGGTTCCGTATGGAAAAGCGAGAGTCCACACTGACTGTGGCCCCTGGCATTTAGACTTGGTTTCAAACCCTGGGAAAAATACAAGAGGGAGTTCTGCCCTGGCTGGTCTTTCCTCACGACAAAATCTGTGAGTCTGTGAACTCCTCTGAGTTCAGTGGAGCAGACTTGCTTACACCCAGGCTGAGTCTGGCCTGCTTTGCAGGGGCCTTGATGCATGTGCTTGCAAGGTCTCAGCTACAGCAGGGCTTCCAAGCGAGTGGAAATTTCCTTTGTCTTCCAGAGTTGCTCAGTGACTTACCCATTGCCACCTGGGCAAATTAGAAGCTAGGGCTTACCTGATGCCCCCTCCCCTTGTACTCTGCTCTGAACATCTCTATTGAATGCCTAATGGAGCAGGCTGATACCTGCTCAGTCAATTCACTCACTGCACATGAGGCTTTATGAGTTTAAGGGAATTTCACATGCACTCAATACAGATAAATAGCAACAACCTGGCCCAATGGGGTGCAGTCTTTGCCAGCGAGTTTGGATTGACTTTCTTCCTTGTCCAAGGAGCAAAGGAAGGGGGACAGCAGGAGACTTGGCTGGCTGAACAGCAGCAGGATTAAGGGCTGCAAGTAGAGGGAAGCACGTCCAGGAGTTTCCCACATATAAAGGGAACGGCCTCCGTGAGTCCTGCCCTGCCTGGGTGCAGGAAGTGTAAAGGGACCAGCGGGCTGATAAAGTGCAAGCTGGAGGGAAACCACTTTGCATTTCCATTCCCTCAGCCAGGTGGCCTGAAACACGTTCCTCCTTTGGGCCGGATCCCACAGCCCAGAACGGTCTCACTTCTTGTGGCCCATGGGCCCTTGACTCCAGTTACTTCACCAGGACTCCCTGTCCGAGTGCAAAGCCAGGGGAGGCAGAATTGCTCTCTGGTGGAGGCACTCTCTATCCTAGATGAGGAAAGCAGGCATTTGTCTTTCTGTTACGGCTCACTATGTCTGACGGTCTTCCTTGCTCACCCTACACTTCCCACCTGCCTGTGGAGGGATGATTGTGGTTCATGATGATAGCCATACCCACAGTTCTAAAAGTTGGGTGAGACACCAATACCCAAACACTGCAGTCTGAGCAGCGGAGAGAAGCCCCAGCCCCACTACTCCGCCTTCCCTTTCTCATTTGACAATTTTGGGGAACAAATTGAATTTTCCCTAGCCTTTAGCAGAGGCTTTGCTGGAACAAACCTGGGAAAGTCCTCGTCCTGCCACTCCTCCTTCACATCCACATTCTCCATCCGCAGCGTGGCCTCCGTGGTGCCCATGTTGCTCCTGGAGGGGTTGTGGTCACACAAAGTGTCACGTGCCGGGAGGCTTGGTCTGCAGCACGAAACACAGCAGGGCTGGTAACAAGAGCCTTGACAAAGATGCCTTTCAAACTACAGACTTTGGGTTCTGCCTCCCAGTGTCATTCCCCAGGGCTGGGGCTTGGAGAGGGGCTGGCAGAACCACTTGGAAAATCCAGCCCTGGGTGGTGTCAGGGGAGGGACGGGGAGCATGAGCTTGAATGCGACTGATTAAATATACGTTCTACATAAAATTAGCATGGAGGGATGATCCAGAAAGCTCCAGGGCAGAGCGCTCCATGGACATCAATGTTGCTGGCCAAAAAAATCTGGTGAGGTTGGCAGGTAGGTGGTGCGACCACCGCAGACAACCTATTCCTGCCCCTTTGTGATTCTCACTTAGCCCAGTGGTTGCAAAGATCCACTGCGAATGACCATGTTTGGTTGTATGGTCCACAGATACACCTCTCAGTTTATCTTCTCTGGCAATAACAACAGTGCTGGTCACAGCCAAAAGGGCCAAAGGACATGAAATACAGGTTGAAAGGCAAAAATACCAAGTTGGTCTCAGGTCTTGTGGCACCTGCGTTCATTGTACTGTCTCAGAGGGATGTGAATATCTTGTGTTTCCCAAGGAAATTGCTGCTGGGATCCAGCTAGCCTCCATGTTTAGATAGGAGGAGAGTGGTGAGTCTAGGAGGAAAGTGCTGGTCCAGCTTCGCTGAGGGACCTCCAAGTGCTATCCTGGTAGAAATCATCACTGGCCCTCAATTGGGTATAAAGCCACATGCTGGGCGTGCAGAGTACCTGCACGGTGGTGGCACAAATGGACTCAGTGGGTTTGATTCTGTGCTCACTTACACCTGTTTTGCACTGGTGTAACCCCTTGACTTAATGGAAACACTTCTGATCCAGGCCAGTACAATGCCAGCACGATCAGGATCAAATGGCCGAATTCTCAGTTATGCTAAGACCGCTGCCCAGCAGTGTCACGGGGCCTAAAAATGAGGGTGCCTATAGTTTGCTTTTGATTTAAGGCCATTGACTGGCCATTTACACTGCCAGTCGACACGAATCAGCTCTGTTTTGTCTATTTTTAGAAACCGATGCTGTATTCCTTGCCTACCTAAAACTCCTTGTGACACCCGAAGGAATGTGGGGCATGCACAGATTCGGAGCCAACATCTTGCAGTGCATGCTCCTTTAAGAAGGGCCCACACACTCCTCAGTTTGCTGGATGACACCGAAGAGCCTTTTGGGGTCAGAGCAAGCAGAGTTAAGGCCCTGTTTCTGCTCAGCACCAGGCATAGCCTCAAGCTAAATAAATAACATCCCATACACACAGGAGGCAGTACATACTGGAAATGCGCACAAGCATTTACCCTGCATTCATGGTGCACAATACAGATGATCTACATGATTTGTCCAGTAACATTTTTAATGCAAAGGGCCAGACTGCAATCTTGTTGCATCAGCTCGAGACCTGAATAACAGCCCTGGAGTGAATGGACTCCAGGCTTGCACCGGGGCCAGTGAGATCTGAAGCTGGACCCAAGGTTCACCTATTAGAAAGCTCTTCTTGGAAACCAGCGCCTTTATGCATCCTAAGCAGTCATGTATTTTTAAGGCGGGGGATCTGACTGATGGATATAGAGGGTGATCAATTCCTTCATCTCCCTGCATTGCTCTGAGGAGGGGAAGCTGGCTAGAAGCACTTGGTAGTTTTTATATTAGTATTTGTTCTGGGAGATGGGAGCTGGAGCAGCATGATGAGCGGTATAGTTAGGCATCACCATGCTGCTCTCCCCTTCCTGTGTCTGCACGATGCCTCTGAGCACATACATCCCTCCGTCTGTCTTTATCCCAGCGCCTTGCTGGTTGCAATGCTCATGAAAGCATCAGATTTGTGCCAGGTCCTGATTTCCCAACATGTCGGAAGGATGGATGTCTTGGAGCCCACGGAGAGCCTAAGAACACAACCTACCCTCTCTGCTCCCTTTTTATAGCATTGTCGAGGCAAAATAAAAAACCCCAAACCCCAAGAGCCAGACCTGATGCTGATAAAATAAACCTTTCCCCAGCAGTATGGAGGCATGGAGGACGTTCTGTACTCACCGTTCGCCTGCCTGTTCTCTCTACTGAGGAACAAAGACAACCACTCCTGTATCCCAGCTGTTCATTCCTCCTCCTAGGGCAGGGATCTCCTTAGGATGTCCAGTGTCTTAAGAGAAATGCAGGTGGGCCCAGCTGTCTCCTTGGGAGAATGGATGGATGCATCAGTGCTGGCCCTTTTTTGGAAGGAGCTGTCCCTTTGTTTCAGATGCTGATGGCAGCTATTTGTGTTCTCCTACAGCCGCCGCCGCCACCTTCCCTGCCTGTGCTCTGCCTCTGAGGTATTTTATTATTTTCGGCTCACAGCTGGTAAAGCCTCAGCTCTCTTAAGACAGCTAATTGCACTGCTTTTGTGTGCTGGGAGAGTGTGGGGGGTGTGTGCTCTGGGTGGGTGGAGAGTGGGCAGCATGAAGCACAAGGGGGGGGAGCTTTCAGTGTCTTGTCTCCTCTGATTGGACAGAAGACAGCAAATATTTTGGGGGGGAGGGAGGGAGGGGACTGAACCGCAAGGCGCAGAGCTCTCTTGGTTGTCACCGATTTCTGCAGGACGGAGGATACTCAGCCTCCGGCAGGGCCCGACCAGGGAAGGGATGTGGCATGGTGCAAAAAGAAAGGGCTTTTTTTCAATACAGCGCATCATTCATTCAAAAGCAAAGCGGTGGCCTCTGCATTTGGAGCAGTACAAGGAAGGTTTCAGTGCCAAAGCTAGCAGCCAGCCCCTTCCCTCTGCCTCTAGAAATACAGGCACTCTCCTTGCTGCTAGTACCAGGAGCCTCTAGGCCAAGCAAGACATCTGGGGAAATGCAGGAGTGAGGGGGTCTTTGGTGGCAGCTGACAAAAATCAAATTAGAGGAGGTGGGGGCTGGGAGGCTGTTCTCTGGGAAATGGGAACAGCTGGGGATTTAGGCTGGGAGGTTGCCAAGGGGTACAAGTGTCCAAAGCTCTCTGTCTTTCAGTGGCTCCCATGAAAATCCCTGTTTGCATTTCAGTCTGGTTTGGAAATTTGTCCTCATTTGGAAATGTGTTGCTGCCATGTTCACACCTGTTAAGTATTATTTTTATTTGCACTGCTGTAGCATTATGGACTGGAGTTACAATGTGCTGGGTGCCATATAAAGACTAATACAGACTAATCCTACACCAGAGCTAATGACCAGCCACTTGCATCCAGCAGGACAGTTAAGGCTTCTTCTTTATCCTCAGCATCATCCTCAATGACAATCAAGATCTACGATCATTTATGGTCTGGTTCCTTACAGTCCCTGCAAGGGCCAGCTGACATCAAGCTATAGACACGGATGGAGCTGCATGAATTTACACAAGGTGAGGATTTATCTCCAGCTTTTTTTCTGTTTCTGGAACTTTGTTTGATCAGGAAACAGATTTCCATCTGGCAAGATGAGGCAAATAGCTGCACATGAATTGTTGCATGGCGGCACGGGGGCAGATTCCAGTTCCCACTGAAATCAATGCTAAAGCTTCCACTGGGAGCAGAGCGGAGGTGCCTGGGAGCACTGTAGAAAATCCCACTTGAATGGGTTGAGCATCGTCGAGTTGTTGGACACTGCACAGAGGATGGAGACGAAGGTTGCCCCAAGTTCGTGAAAGAAGCTTCAGTCAATGATGTAAGTGCTGAGCAAATCCCACCCCGATCCCATCCCTTGCACACAAATGCAAGGCCCAAGAACAGCAAAGTGTCATGGTTTCATCACATGGGGACATTGGCATGGCATGGCATGGCATGGCATGTCACGGAGCGGTTGACCAGGGCTCCACACTAATAGCCCCATACTCTTCCCCCACTCCCATTGCCAGTGGTCCAGATCCGGCCACAGCAGGCACAGTCCATGGTGGATCTACTGCCCCTTGCTTGCACTTGGTGATTGCATATGAAGGCCAAATCTTCCACCCTGACTAGCTGTGGTCTTTCTGTATTCTTTGCAACAAAAGAATTGCTCCATAATTTTTCTGTAGTCCAAAAAGGAGTGAAAACTAAGAGCTGGCATTGACCACGGAGTGCCTGGAGCCTAACAAGGGGAATCCTGAATGTAGAAAGGTTGAGTACCACTGCTTGAGAAGGACACTGCCCGGTCTCTATCCGCTACCATTTTTCAAGCAGCACTAAAGACCAAATCAGAAGAGTGATACAAAAGAGACGAGACAGCTCAGCTACTGCTTCCCAAAGCTGGCATAGAAATGTCCAGCTGGGGGGAATGTTTGGCTCATGTTTTTATTTCATTTTTGCATGAGAAGCATTTTTCTCTTCTGAAGTTTTGCGGCCGCTGAATCCCAATGCAAAGCTTACCTATGCCACCTACTGGCTCTGGAAGGGACACATCTTGTTCTGTCTTTGGCTCAGGCAGGATTGTCCCTGACTAAACCATCCCAGCCAAGTGTGTGTCCAACCTGCTTTTGAAAATTTCGAGAATAAAGTGTTCACAACCTCTCTGGGCAGCCTGTTCCAGTCCTTGACCCACCCTCATAGTCAGAAAGTTCCTCCTAATCTCCAACCTAAATTTCCTCTGCTGCAGCTTGAGGCCATTGCTTTTAGTCCTGTCCCATATGGCTATGGAGATAGTCTATCTCCATCCGCTTTATAATGGCCCTTCCGGCATTTGAAGACGGTTACCAATTTGGACTCACGTTGGACCTTTCCAATTTGTCCACCTCTTTCTTGAAGAGCAGGGCCCAAAACTGGATACGGGACTCCAGCACTCACCAGCACTGAATCGAACGGAAAGAAAACATTTCCTTTGATTTGCAAGAGACATTGCTGTTAGTACATCCCATATGCTATTGGCCTTTTTTTTTGCAACAAGAGTGCACTGTTGGCTCCTATTCAGTTTACAGTGCACTGAAACTCCCAGGTCCTTCTCTGCAGTATCTGAGCCCAGCCAGCCCTTTCCCAGTCTGGATTTGGGTGTGAGATTATGCCACCCTAAATTCAGGACTTTGCATTTGTCCTTGTTGAATTTCATCTGAGTGACTTCAGACCATTTCTCCAGTGTAGCCAAGTCATTCTGGATCCTAGCCCTGCCCTCCAGAGTGTCTGTAGTGTATCTCTACCCAGCTTGGTGTCATCCACAGCTTTGCTAAGCATTTGCTCAGTGCCATCCTCCAAAATGTTAATGAAGATGTGAAACAATACTGGGCCCAGGACAGACCCCTGGGGACCCAATGGATGCCTCCTCCCAGCTAGCCTGTGAGGACTGCAGATGAGGAAACTGAGGCAAAGAAAAGGGAAGTGACTTGCCAAGTTCATCCCTGCTGGCCTGGAAGAGCTCAAACCAGAGCCCCTGCTAGAAGGTTGTGCTCTGTGCCCAGGGGGGAGCTGGGCTCAGCTGCAGGCACTGGATTCTCCATTTGTGACTCCTGAGATTCATCTCCAGGGGCTCCACCCTTGGCAACTCAGGGGCTTACCTGAAGTTCGGAGGGGCCTCCAGGCTTGTGGAAACTTCCCATGGGAACTTGTTGAACTTCCTGTCTCAGCCTCTGCCCCCCAAACCCATTTCCCATCAAACCAGCCTCCCTCATCGTTCCCATCACATCACTTGTGGCCTCCCTCTGTCACGCCATCCAGCCGGGCCCGGGTTCTGATGCACGTGTGGGCAGCTGAGCACCTGGGAGTAGCGCAGGGCAGGAAGCAAGCTTGGCCATGCTGAACGATGCCGTGCCAGCAGTGTGGAATAAGGCCCGAGACTGGGAGTCAGGACACCTGGCTTC
>NW_017729018.1:8367963-8368581 GCF_001723915.1 Gavialis gangeticus | reverse complement strand
TTGAGAAGGGATTTAATAGCCACCTTCAACTCCCTGCAGGCGGTTGCAAAGAGGATGGAGCTGGACTGATTTCAGTGGGGGCAGATGACAGAACAAGGAGCAACGGTCTCAAGTTGCAGCAAGGGAAGGTTAAGTTGGCCATTACGAAGAACTTTCTCACGAGGAGGGTGGTGAAGCACTGGACGGGTTACCTAGAGAGGTGGTGGACTCCATCCTTGGAGGTTTTCAAGACAAAGCCTTGGCTGGGATGATGTAGTTGGGGCTGGTCCTGTTTTGAGCAGGGGGTTGTGCTAGATGTGACCCCCTGAGGGCCCTTCCAGCCCTCCTTTGCTACGATTCTGTGCCTCAGGTTCCTCATCAAGGAAAAGGAGTGACGAGGGAAGGAATCTCGTTTGTATTTATTGTCCTGTCAAGATACATCCATATCAGTCGTTATGCTGGTGAGGTGCAAAAATGAATAAAAGCAGTAATTATTCATGGTCAGATTTTAAAGCAACAGATTTTAAAGCAACCCTCCCCGCCACACGCACCCCCTTGTGTTTTATCGGAGGAGGGAATCAGGTCCCAGTTCTGACCAGCTGAAAAATCTCTCAAGTTTCACCAAGTTTTGCACTTGGC
>NW_017729018.1:8366730-8367952 GCF_001723915.1 Gavialis gangeticus | reverse complement strand
CTGAAAAATCTCTCAAGTTTCACCAAGTTTTGCACTTGGCCACTAAGGGGCAGCAGGTCCCAACGCTAAGTGGCTTGGCGTAAAAACCTTTCCTCCGCCCAGGGTTGGGCATCTGCGGACTGGGCTGCAGGGGTCACTGGGCACCAGGAGATCACAGCTACCAAGGGCTGAACTAAAGAAGCAAGGTGTGCTTGGGAATAGCTTAAATAAGCCCAGGCTCCCAGGTGGCAGAGATGTTAGGCAAACTTTTGGGCACAAATTGCCCTCAGGTCTGGGAAAGAAGCAGATGCAGCCTAAGCTAAACACTAGGTGGAAGCAAAGACCTTTCTTTCTGTAAGCACAAATTGTCATGTGAAAAAAGGGGCAAGAGGGCCGTAAACCTATGCAGCCCAGAGAAGTTATCGGGAGCAGCTACAGACCAAGGAAAGGACAGCTGAAAGAGAGCAACTAAATGATAGCATGCCAAGTGTTTTTATTAACATGGGAACAAGGTCATTATTATTTGGGCTGGACCCGATGATCTTCCAAGGTCCCTGCCAACCCTAATGTCTATGAAACCTCATGTCTCTGAAATGACTTGTGGCTGGTGCAATAGAAGACCTAACCGGAGAAATCTTCCATTTCTCTGTTCCTGGGACCATCATGGTTATAGCGACATTACTGAAGTGTTTGAAGCAACATCCCAGCAGTGATTCTGCAGGTACGTCCACACTGCCAAAAAAGGGGTGCTCTTAACTAGGGCTGGCTCTCCTGAATCATCCAGTTTGAGAGAGCAACAAGAACACAGTCGCTTGAGTTACCAGCTTAATTCAAGTTAGTAACAGAGCAAACCAAATGAAGAACACATTGTTGTTTGCAGTGTAGGCGTACTCTCAGAGGCCCGGACAACCCCTGCATGCGTGCATGCAGTTTTTATATGAATCCTGGAGAATTTTAGGTTATTCTAATGGTCTCTTCCAGAGGCGAGGACTTCCAAATAAGTAGGGTTTGGAGTTGGCACAGTACTAAGCTAAGTACGGTGGTGCCCCTTCCTTCCCCAACCCCAAGCAGGCCCCATCAGTATGCCCCCTGGTCCACCAGTGGTCTTTCTGGCAAGGTGACCACGGTTCTTGACTCCTCCAAAGAGATCAAACTTGAAACATTTTCAGAGGATATTATTGAGGAAAACCTCAAACCTTTTTTCAAAATTTCACATGAAAAATGAAATGCATTTTTCAGCTTT
>NW_017729018.1:8366308-8366719 GCF_001723915.1 Gavialis gangeticus | reverse complement strand
AGCGACCCTCCCCGCCACACCCCCCCCCTTGTGTTTTATCGGAGGAGGGAATCAGGTCCCAGTTCTGACCGGCTGAAAAATCTCTCAAGTTTCACCAAGTTTTGCACTTGGCCACTAAGGGGCAGCAGGTCCCAACGCTAAGCGGCTTGGCGTAAAAACCTTTCCTCCGCCCAGGGTTGGGCATCTGCGGACTGGGCTGCAGGGGTCACTGGGCACCAGGAGATCACAGCTACCAAGGGCTGAACTAAAGAAGCAAGGTGTGCTTGGGAATAGCTTAAATAAGCCCAGGCTCCCAGGTGGCAGAGATGTTAGGCAAACTTTTGGGCACAAATTGCCCTCAGGTCTGGGAAAGAAGCAGATGCAGCCTAAGCTAAACACTAGGTGGAAGCAAAGACCTTTCTTTCTGTAAGC
>NW_017729018.1:8363714-8365768 GCF_001723915.1 Gavialis gangeticus | reverse complement strand
GGTGTTTGAGCTCCTATGCCCTGCTTGAAGGAAGCAGAGACCTGGCAGGATGTTAGTTCTGCACAACAGCATCCCTCTGCCTGGGCAAGGTGAACACTTGGGAGCCGGGGGAGCAAGGAGACACATCTAATCGGGGAACCCATGTTTGTCCGAGGCTGGGCACCGCGATGGCCGGGCACAGACACAATGGGAGCAAACGATGTGGTTCAACATTTGCAATTTGCATTACAAGCAAACAGTTTCTGGCTCTGACTAACGAGGTGCTTGTGGGGAGTTGGATGCTGGCACGGTCGAGCCTGTAATTTGTGCAGGCCTCCTGTGTTATGACTTTCGGTGCCAATAAACAAACTGGGGTGGGGCCAAGGGGCACGTTCTTAGCATATTCCTGACTGCGGGACCCCAGCGTGATCTTGGCAGCTCTAGCAATCGCAGAATAAACATGTGGAAACCCCTACACCCTTCCCCAGGCAGCGCCTTCCAGTTCTTTGCCTTTGAGTGGGTTGAGGTTTCTGGATCACACTGCTTTGGTTTCCAGGCCTGGGGGTAGAAAGTCATTACCAGCCAAAGCCTCTTTGGGCACCAATGCAAAATGAATGAGTGGGTTTCAGTGCAGTTCCTACAAGGGGCTTCCCTACAGGAGCTGCCATCCCAAGTGCCCTGGTTCCTTCTTCCTGAGGGCTCGGGATGTCCAAGCTAGGAGGAGGCAGGTCCCCTTATTTGTTAATGAAAGCTGGGATTTTCAAGGCGCCTTTTATCTTTGCCAGGTACAGATGTTATTGGGTGTGAGCTTTGGCACACAGCAGATATCTGCACTGTTGTGCTCCGTGTCCTGCCATCTACTCCAAGCTGGGATTGTCAAAGGAGCTGAAGGGAGTTCATTCCTGGATGCCCTGGCAAGTCAGTCTGAGCCAAGTGCCTGAATCCACTGGCTCCTCTGAGACATCCACCCTGTCAACATCTGCACCTCCCGGCCCAATTCCCTTCCTTTCAAATGCCTCCCACTTCTTTCCATCTCTCCTCTTGCCTGTGCAGTGACTGCCATCCTGGATAACCCAGGGGACTCTGAACGGGGGACGTGTAGCGCTAACCATACCAATGGCTGCAGCTTGAGTTAATCCCCCCAGCTAACAGCTCACTTCTTCTGTGAATTGGCAGAGACGCACGTGCTGGGGGGTTATGCCAGGACCTGACTGAAGCTGCCACGAGGGGAGGTCAGGACAACGGGGCAGTGGTAGTATAAAGGGGGCTTTCCCGAGCAGACTGGCCACTGCTGGTAGCCCAGAAAACGGCAGCACTGAGGGAAGGCCAGGTCTGCAAGGGATGGCGGCAACTACAAGTCTAGTCCATGGAGGCTGCTGTGTTGTTGCGGTCCTGAGGAACAAGCCAAGCGTAGGCAGAGGAATGCATGGCCATTTTCTGATGGCCCCATCACTTCACATGGATATTAGAAACCTTTCCACAGAGGCTTAGAGAGACAGATGCACTGGAACCGTGTGGGATCTGTGTGGTAGGAGGGAGCGATCTGAGGCAGGGGCACACCACCGCTTGGACCCCCCGTGCATACGAGACGGGGTCTCAGTCTCCAAAAGGATGCCTGACCCTCCCCTTGTCTGGGCCCAAGAGCTCCCTGGCTATTCCCAGAAACCTCCCACTTAATGACTTCTTGGGAAGGCCGAGTGGAAAGTTGGAGAAAGCCACACCAGATATGTATATTGTAGCATAAACAAGAGACCCAAGGAAAAGGCTGCTTCTAATATCTTATTTGCTTGCATCTTCCAAATAACCGTTAGGATGAGTCACCTAGAAAATGGGACCGGTCCTTGTCAGGGACTGCCACAGCGTGGCAGGAGTGGCTGTGATCTCGCTAGCGCCCCCCTGCCATGCCAGTTAGGAGATCCAGCACCCTCTTATTCTCGCCCTCTCCGGGCCCTGTCTTGCACACCCTGTCCTCTCCGGGCTTGTACCCGCGCGATCGCCCTCCTTCAGACAATTAATGGCGCCCACCCTACTTTGGCTCCAATGCTGGCCCCTGCCCTTCTCGGGGCTCCCGGGTG
>NW_017729018.1:8329156-8358714 GCF_001723915.1 Gavialis gangeticus | reverse complement strand
TTGCACTACAAGCAAACAGTTTCTGGCTCTGACTAATGAGGGGCTTGTGGGGAGTTGGATGCTGGCACGGTCAAGCCTGTAATTTGTGCAGGCCTCCTGTGTTATGACTTTCGGTGCCAATAAACAAACTGGGGTGGGGCCAAGGGGCACGTTCTTAGCATATTCCTGACTGCGGGACCCCAGCGTGATCTTGGCAGCTCTAGCAATCGCAGAATAAACATGTGGAAACCCCTACACCCTTCCCCAGGCAGCGCCTTCCAGTTCTTCGTGGGAGGTTTCTTTGCCTTTGAGCGGGTTGAGGTTTCTGGATCACACTGCTTTGGTTTCCAGGCCTGGGGGTAGAAAGTCATTACCAGCCAAAGCCTCTTTGGGCACCAATGCAAAATGAATGAGTGGGTTTCAGTGCAGTTCCTACAAGGGGCTTCCCTACAGGAGCTGCCATCCCAAGTGCCCTGGTTCCTTCTTCCTGAGGGCTCGGGATGTCCAAGCTAGGAGGAGGCAGGTCCCCTTATTTGTTAATGAAAGCTGGGATTTTCAAGGCGCCTTTTATCTTTGCCAGGTACAGATGTTATTGGGTGTGAGCTTTGGCACACAGCAGATATCTGCACTGTTGTGCTCCGTGTCCTGCCATCTACTCCAAGCTGGGATTGTCAAAGGAGCTGAAGGGAGTTCATTCCTGGATGCCCTGGCAAGTCAGTCTGAGCCAAGTGCCTGAATCCACTGGCTCCTCTGAGACATCCACCCTGTCAACATCTGCACCTCCCGGCCCAATTCCCTTCCTTTCAAATGCCTCCCACTTCTTTCCATCTCTCCTCTTGCCTGTGCAGTGACTGCCATCCTGGATAACCCAGGGGACTCTGAACGGGGGACGTGTAGCGCTAACCATACCAATGGCTGCAGCTTGAGTTAATCCCCCCAGCTAACAGCTCACTTCTTCTTTGAATTGGCAGAGACGCACGTGCTGGGGGGTTATGCCAGGACCTGACTGAAGCTGCCACGGGGGGAGGTCAGGACAACGGGGCAGTGGTAGTATAAAGGGGGCTTTCCCGAGCAGACTGGCCACTGCTGGTAGCCCAGAAAACGGCAGCACTGAGGGAAGGCCAGGTCTGCAAGGGATGGCGGCAACTACAAGTCTAGTCCATGGAGGCTGCTGTGTTGTTGCGGTCCTGAGGAACAAGCCAAGCGTAGGCAGAGGAATGCATGGCCATTTTCTGATGGCCCCATCACTTCACATGGATATTAGAAACCTTTCCACAGAGGCTTAGAGAGACAGATGCACTGGAACCGTGTGGGATCTGTGTGGTAGGAGGGAGCGATCTGAGGCAGGGGCACACCACCGCTTGGACCCCCCCCCGTGCATACCAGATGGTTTCTCAGTCTCCAAAAGGATGCCTGACCCTCCCCTTGTCTGGGCCCAAGAGCTCCCTGGCTATTCCCAGAAACCTCCCACTTAATGACTTCTTGGGAAGGCCGAGTGGAAAGTTGGAGAAAGCCACACCAGATATGTATATTGTAGCATAAACAAGAGACCCAAGGAAAAGGCTGCTTCTAATATCTTATTTGCTTGCATCTTCCAAATAACCGTTAGGATGAGTCACCTAGAAAATGGGACCGGTCCTTGTCAGGGACTCCTTTGCATCATCCAAGTGAATCCCTTGGGCTGGAGATGGTCCTAAGACAGCAATGTATACCCAGGAAGCCCTTCCCAAGGGATCTTGAAAGCCAGGCCTGTGACTCAGTGCCCTTGTGTGAGCATCTGATGGAGCTCCCCTACCTCTGTCCCTTAAGAAGCACTGGAAGAAGGTATTAGGAAAGAACAGACTGGTCTCCAGGACCTTTATTTCTTCCTCCCGGAGAGCCCCCTTTAACCTCTGGCTCTGGGAAAGATCCACACTACAGCTCCAGTTAGGACTGCATATCCAAATGGGCTTAGGTGGCTTGCAGAAATGCCCAGGTTTAGACCTTCCTGGTCATAGTCCCGGTAAGGCTGCTAAATTCTCCCACAGCAGAAGGGGCCACCAAGTGTCTCCATGAATCCTGGGCTTCCAGACATCTCTACGTTCAACTTCAGGCTCTGCTCCTGCTCCCGCTGTTGGCCAGGGGCAGCTCCCTCAACGGGTGCAGGATTAGAGCAGAGCCCAACCAATGGTACTCAGCGCAAGTGCGTCCCTGTCTCATCCCTTTCCCTGCTTCCAGATGAGATGCCCTCTGGGAGCTCCCGGTCTCCCGGATGGAGGCGCTCATTAGTGCTGTGTAAACACGTGTCACACGGTTACAGATGAATGTTTGTTCATTTATGTCTATCTAGAACATGTGTGTGTGGGGGGTGGTAAGGGTTGGGTAAGTCAGCCATTAGGCTAAAGGCCTATTTTTCATCCACAGACTCCCTTCTGTGCTCATGAAACACCGAGAGCCACCTGCTACTGCCCTACACCCAGGCCCTGACCCTTTCCCTACCCCATCCCTGCCCACCGCTGTGCAACCCAGGCCCCTCATTGCCCCGGTCCTGTTGCCTGGGCCCAGATTCGACGGTGCTCTGCACCCCAAGCTCCAGCCTCCCACACCTCTCATGCCCTGGGCCCCGATCCACCACAGCCCTTTGTTTTTGTGCCATCATTTACTCCAATGTAAGTAGGGTTTAAGTGCTGCCAGATCCATTGGGCAAGGGTTTCCACTTGCGTTGCACTGCTAGATATGAGGGTAGGAGGCTGTGGGGCACTGGGGATGCCCACTGTAGGGGTGGGGGAGGTTCTGCCCTTCTCCCGAGCTGTTGTACAAGCGAGGACCGCCCTTCTGGCAGGGGGATAGGTCAGGGGAGGAGTGTCTCCTGGTAAGCTTGGGATCCTTCAGATCAGTACATGGCCAGGGAGTGAAGGCATCTGGGAGAGATTAGGGTCCTGCCCCGGGCTCTGTTTATGCCAAGCTAAATAGTTCACGTCCCTGGGGCTTTGCACGGCCCAACCTGAGCCACGTGGCTGTTGATTTCTCATAAACAAGGGAGAAAACCTCCGCCACGCCTTCCCATTTGGTAATTAGCAGCAAACCCTCCTGCTCTTCTGATTGCCTGTTTATTTTCCCTGAGTATGAAAATATGCGGGGAGCGGGACAAAGCTGTGTTGGCCCCTCAGTCCAACATGCAAAGAGTGGTGTCCAGCATGGGATTTCCCTCCCGGCTTCTGCTGGGCTGGACTGAGAGATTTGCAGATCGCTCAGGGCCGAGGTGGCTGCAAAGCATCAGGGGTCCTGGTTGGGTCGGTGTTTGCTAGCTCTACCACTAGCCTCCCTCCTCGATGTCCTTGTTAATCTCCCAGGCCCAGGCTGCAGAGGGGAGACGACACCCCTGTTACCGCAGCTACCACGGCGTCCATCCATGGGTCTTCTCCTTTGGGCTGAGGTTGGGGCGAGTGTGTCTGGCCTTGGGAGGAAGGCGAGGGACTGGATGGACACAGCTCCATGGGCACTGGTGCAGGAAGAGACATTGTCACCAAAGCAGTGGACAGGCTCAGGCCCAAACACCATGCAAGACCCCATCCGGGGTGGAGTGGACCGGTCTCCAGCGCTTATCCTTAGTACCTGTCTTCTTGTGTTTTGGCAACTCCATCCCCTCACTGCATCTCCTCTCCACCCTTTCTTCCCATCCTTCCCCCCACCCCTTCCAGATCTCCACCCCGTCCTTCCCCTATATGCTGCCCTCTACCACTTCCCCCAGCTCCATCCTTTTACCTCTTCATCAAGTACCCTTCCTTTCCTCCCAGCCCTAATTCTGTCTTGGTCTCAGTTCGTGGGAGTGTTGTTCCCCAAGATCGCCGCGCTGCCTGCAAGGCTGTGAAAGCAGATTTCAAGTGGCCAGTAAGTTGAGTAGGGCAGAAGGGGAAATTGAAACAAACAGGCAAATGGACCACGAAAACCAATGTTATTCAAGACCGTTGTGTTTTTATAGCTGGCAGTGGGCTAAGATCTACAGTCAAGGATCCAAAAACTGCACTGAAGCTTTTCTCCTGTCCTTGAAAATAGAAGTAGGGTTTTGTTTTGTAGCCCAGCACCATGGTGAAGGTGGCTGAGAAGCACACAGTACCAGAAGGATGCAGCAGGTTAGAGGCAGAGAGCGCCGGTCCTTTCTCTCCTGTCTTGGATTTCAACCAAACCAGTTGCACCGGTGCAAACTCCAGGGTCCCAGCTTATTTTGATTTAAGAGGGGTTCTTATGGGTTTAGTTTAAGCCAACTGGGAGTAGGTCTGGGTTAAGGACAGAGGCGTCAGCTGTGGTCTCTCGGGTCCTGGCCGTAGCGGGGCTGTGCTCAGCCCTAGGGGAGGAAGGAAAGGGGGAAGAGGGGCTCACCAGCGGTCACTTCTGGCCCCTGTAGGCATGCAGGCTCTGGAAGGAGTCCTGTCCACTCCTTCTCATCTGGTGTTTGTGAGAGGCGGTGCCTGGCTCTCCACACTTGATCAGCAAGACCTTCCTGGAGAGGTGACCTGTTCCCCCTACCTTCAACCATCTGTGAAAAACCCCATCCATGCATGACTCTGCAGCCTCTCGAATAGCCTGAGCTACTTGTGGAGGTGTTTGTCTTTTAGGAGGTAAGTAGTAGAGCATTAGAGGGGGCCCTGGAAGGTTTGCAGCTGCTTTCATTCTTCATCAGTGAGGGGTAATAGTTAAAATGTGCCTGCGAGATGAATGGTGATAATGATCTATTCAACAGGCTGAGCTGGTGATGCTGCGTGTGGGTAACGTTCCTTAACGCTTTCTTTGAGGAGACTTAGGGCACCGGGGTACTGGCTGGGAGAAGATGTGGGGTTTAAGGTCTAGGCAGGTGCCTGCATTTTGGATTCTCTCATCCTTCTAGAGAAGGGGCAATAGAGGAAAGGCCTGGAAGGCGCCATCCATTGAAACCAGAAGCGGCCCCTTCCTATGCAGTGATCGCTATTCAGGGGCTATCTCTGATCATTTGTGGTCCAATCAGTTCTCTATGCAAGAAGTACCTGAAGCCCAAACCCCTTCTCAGAGGGGTGCCATCAGCCCTGCTTCTTGGCTATTTCCCACCAGTGCCAATTCTTCTAATCAGGTTAAGATTAAACTACATAACAATCAGGTGCTTAACTCCCATTGCATCCAAGTCAGGACCTGCATGAAGGCTTTCTTGATTCGGGGCCATTATGGCCGATTGCAGTTGCTTTTTCCTATTTACCATTAAAACCCACGGTCCCAGCCCTGATGGAACAAACCTTTTGAGAAGGTGCCTCCATGAACCGTTGAGCGACCTTGTTGCCCACATGCAAAGGGTTAATCAGGGCTTCAGTCAGCCTCAGCGTTTGCATCTGCTGATTAATTCCAGCCAGGTGTCTCCAGTCCAGGTCTTAAAACAACAACCTTCTTCAAGGGGCTGGGAACACTTAGTCAGATGTCACTGGGCAATTCCAAGTATGGATAAATATTTGCACCTCTGGGGTTGTAAGACACCTTGGAGATGTGAAGGCTATTAATTTGGAAAGTCTTTACAAGAAAAAGTGACTGCTCTCCTGTGAAGCAGCATGGTGAGGAGGAGGAGGAGGAGGCTGGGAGTGAGGGCTCCTGGGTGCCAGTCCTGGCTCCATTGTAGATTCCCTGTGTGGTCTTGCAAAGGTCACATGAGACCACAGACTTTAGGCTCCTTCGTTCATTCCTTTATTTTCAGAGGTACCGAGTGCTTGCAGCTCCCATTGACTTTGGCTTTACATCCATTGTGCCTTGGTTTCCCCAGTTGTAATCTATGTGAGCAATAATGATCTGCTTCACAAGGTGGGGGGGTGGGAAGACCATGGGGCCAAGTCCACTAGCTTGTGCAAAGCTGTGGTCTTGAGATCCACCCATGGAAGGCCCCTTCTTGCTCTGGATGGTTATTTATGACCATTTCCATTATCATTTCCATTTGGGAACACTGCAATGACTACAGTTTCTGGCCTTCTTCCTTTGAAAAATGATATGACGGTGTTTGGAAAATGCAGGCACGAGATACAGTCCCATCCATGAGCACGTTTGCCTTGACAGCTGGAATCAAAGGTGGGAAGAAATAAACTGAAAGGCATTTGAAGGGATAAAAAAGTTTGTGCTAAGCAAGACTTCCCACAGAAGACAGTAATTAGACAAGGGCACTCGCTGAGCTTGCCCACCAGGTTGCTCCTGTGTCTTCTACTTGATTACCGGTGCTTCATTTCCTGTCCTCAAGCATCAGGTCTGGGGGCTCTGCAGTGTTAATCAGCCATTTCCCTGCCACCCCCAGAAATGGATGCATTTTACTTGGAGCAGTCAAGGGGCTTGCCTGGGATCTCGCAGTAGGTTAGCAGGGGTGCTCAGAGTGGAACGGGGTCCCCCCTGGGCAGAATTTGGAAAGCACTTTGGTGAAATGGCCAGGTCCTGTGTAGGACTCAGCACCCAGCAGCTCCTTCAGATGAAGTCTGGGGAAAGTACTTAAGCACATGCTTAACTTTAAGCCTTTGGTTACTTCGACTTCAGCGGCAGGTCAGACATGCAACAGAGCTGTTCTGGAGGGGGATCTTTTACTGAACTGGACTCTGGAGGAGGAGGACCTGGGCTCTATTTCTGACTGCTTCTGATCTGCAGGGTGACCTCAGGCAGGTCTCTTCCTTTCTCTGTGCCTCAGTTTCCCCAGCTCTAGAATGGAAACGATGATCCTGACCCCCTCTGGCATTTGCTTTGAGCACATCACGAAGGCGGCTAGTTCAAACTGGCATGAGCGTCAATGTAGTGTTCTTGGATGGACCCTCACCTCTTCTGAATACCTCCTAATCACCTGCTCTTCCTTTTGCTTTTCCTGATTGTCCATTCTCAGCTTTGAAGTTTGCTCCTGGTCACACACCAGTTCCTCGGATCCAGTAACAGTTCACCTCACTGCCCAACAACATGGGAATCCTGGCACTGCCAAAACGCAACAAATTAAAACTCACACCCAAGAAACTCCTTCCTGTTGACTCAATTCACAGAGACATTTATGAGCTACAGGACTCTTGATTATTCCTTTGATTGATCATCAAGTGTCCTCAGAGAATTGGTCCATTCAACCTCTGACAATGTTATATTATTCCCTGCTCTTGAGTCACTGGAAGGGAGTCTGTAGTATATTAAAGCTATTGTAATAACTTCACACAGGCATTTCCAGATTTGAGTGATCACAATAATGACCGTAAAATACACGCAAAGTGAGGTATTGGTGAATTACTCTACATGGGGAACAAAAAAAAAAAAACGACCTGGGATGAATTAATAGCACAGGAAGAGTCATAAATTCAGAGGAATCAGATTGCAGGGATGTTTTATGGATTTGCATGAGTAATAAAAGGAACATTTATTAGTTTGGGATGTAGGTTTGGGTTGATCATTTCTGGAGAAAAGACCGTTAGCAATAACTTCCTGTAAAAACAAAAGGAAACAATTGCGCTGTCTCAAAGGGAAAATCCAACTCTTCTGTTGATTAGAAGCATTTCTTTCTCCAGGTAGAAGCATCCAAATTCACTTAAAGAGAAGGGACCCAAGTCTTCAGCCCAGCACCTTGCATCAGCATTTATGCTAGGAAAGCTGACACAATACTGGAGCAGGATGGTGACATCTATCCAGGCTGGTTTCAGTCTCTGATGCATAGAGGAAGGTCCAAATCTCTCATCAGGCCTAACCTAGCGTGTATGCTCTTTAGGCTTTACAGTGCTATGGACCAAACCTGTCCCAGGACGGAGAGTAAAGGGGATGGAAATAGTTCTTCTACAAGGAGGGTAGTAAAGCACAGGAACAGGTTACCCAGAGAGGTTGTGGACTTTCCATCCTTGGAGATTTTTAAGACTTGTCTAGACAAAGCCTTGTCTGGGATGATGTAGGTGGGGCTGGTCCTGCTTTGAGCACGGGGTTGGACTAGATGTGACCTCCTGAGGTCCCTTCCAGCCCTCATTTTCTGTGATTCTCCTGTCTCTCTCCAAAGGCAAGGTTTCCAGAGCAGAAGAGTCTTTGCTGCTAGTGGACGATGTGTGATTGGAGGCCTGTGCTAAAAGCAGAGAGATGAGGAAGGGGTTTTGGTTTTCTAATGCCCTTTGCTATATGCAACATAACTATAGCTTGCTCTCCTGTCAGTGTTTTCCACCTTCTCTACACTGGGGTACATGCCTGCAGGAGGTTCAGGGGCAGCGAGGACTATGGGGAGCAATGGAGCTAGGTTGCCCTCCATCATCCTTGCAGAGAGCAGGTTGGCCTCCTTGTAGAGCAGTTCCTTTCAGACCTATGCAAGGCTTGGTTTCCTTTGAGCTCATGCCATGGCTGTGGGACCACGTGCCTCCTCTGCATCCTTGCATGATGTGTAAAAATGGCCCCATGCCCCTCTCCACAGCCATTTCCGGAAGCCATTCATGTGCTATAACATGGCAGATGCATGTTCACATTACTGAGAAGAATTTCATAGGGATAAGGAAGACAAAAAAAAAAAAAAAGGCAGCAGAGCGGACTCTATTTCCAATTACCGAATAAAAACCTTGAGTAAGTCCACTAACGTTGGCAATTGTTGCCCTACAGATACCTTTGGGTGGTCTGAACCAGCCAGGCAGCTGGGCTGCCCGGATGCAAGAGTAAGGGGTAGAAAGGGCACACAAAAGACGCTTTTTGCAAGGAAGCCATTGGTTGGAAAGTTCTTGGTTTATCCAGAAAGGTGGCACATTGATTTTTGCATTACTTTGTGCCTGGTGGCGATGTGGTGTATTTTACAAACCCAGCCTGGCTCTTTAGGGTGCTTTAGCTGTCACCACAGTATGTGATCACCCCATGGATTGTCCTCTCACAATCCCAGAAAGCAAATATTAGCTCCATTTTATAGATATAGAGCCAGGGTCCTAGGTACCGGGAGCCTGTAGATGAGAAGAGAAGCCAAGCGTGCTAAGTCCCAGCTATAACCCTCGCCCCCCCAACCATCCTGTCTGACATGCAAACTCAAAATGTGTGTCTCCCACTGGGTCATCACTGAATGGCTCTGTCTCCCCGCAGCGTCCCTTCCTGATCCACTCCTGCTTCAGCTGCAAGGAGCCGTGCTGGGTAGCCATGTCAGATCTGAGCCCTGTGACGTGAGATGTAAGCTTTCTCATTAATCTCCCTCTAGGTAAATAGCATGCTCTGGCAGAAAGACCCCTTGCAAACTCCAGCTCGTAAATCCACAGCACTGCCAGCTGCCGTCAGAAAGATCCGGTTAGCTTTCTCCCTTGCCTCAAACCTGGAAACCAGATCCCCTCAAACCCATTTTTAATTGAGTAACTAATGCTTACGATATACCCCAGGGGCTCCTGCCTTGGGTTTGTACTAGATCTGGGAGAAATTGGTTTTCTTTTTGTCCCCCTCCACCCCAGGGGCAATGACTGATGCAGAACAACAACTCGTGCTGCTCCAGTCTGGACTGCTCAGGGGTCCCCAGGCCGACGGCAAGGTCTGAGTGACTGGTGGAGCTTCGATGCCAGGCTCTCAAGCCCATGGGCGACTGGTGCCTCCCAAGTCTGGGGGGGCACCAGTGGGGCACGACCGGGAGGGGGTTGCCCAGCAGCCAGTTGCTGAGCGCACCAGCAGCCAATTTCAGGGTGGGTACTGACGCTGTCTGCGCCCCCTGCCAGCTGGAGTGCTCACTGTTGGGGGGGGCACCAGCACTCTCAGGGGGGGTACATGCCTCCCCCAATGCCCTCCCTATGCGTCGTCTATGCTCAAGCCTGGGTCTTAGAGACGGCCATCCTGGCTGGAATGAGCAGGCACATGACAGCTGTGAAATCCCTGACTGTCTCCGCCCCCCAAGTGAAACAGCCCCAAGTCAGATGGGTCTAAAACCATCCTAAGGGCTTTTCTTTTTCTTTAAACTTAAATTTCTGTATTTAATGACATACCATGTGCACCTTTCCCTCCAGAATAGAGGTTTGTGTCTGAAGCAGGGAAGCTAACTTGTCTCTGCTGGAATAGAAGCAGGGAGACACTGTTGGGAATTGTCTGCCCGATTCTCCCCCTGCCAGCCTCAGGGAGGAAGCGGGTAATGTCACAGTGTTAACCCTCTTACAGCCACAGCCGCTGCAGTCAGGATCCCCTGCAGGCAGCATCCAGCCATGACTGGAACGCTTTTTTTTTCTTCTTTCTCCCATCCCAAAACCAGGGGTGCATCTTATTCAGAGGCACATGATAAGTGAGAATATACAGTACGGGACTCTTCTGCTTCCTGGTTTCTGAGCTCCCTTGACTCATCCCCCTGCTCCTGCAGAATGGAAACCCAACCCCACATGCATACAGCAGGTACCCACTAATACGCAGAGCCAGTGCCCCTGTGCACTTGGTCCCCCTGGAGCCCTTCCTGCTCTCCGGTTCCCCACCGAGATGCTTCCAAAGCTCTCCCTGTCTTCATCGTTGCCACCCATGTTTTACTTCCACAGTGCCCCAGCTCCTAACAGACCTCAGAGCTCCCCCAAAACACCGCTCCCCAGCCCTCAACCTCACAGCAGGCCCCCCAGCTATTCCCTGCATCCAGTCTGTAGTGGGGAAGGCTGCCCTTGGGCTCTGATCTCCAGTCTCCCTCTTATGAACTTAGGAGCTGCTAGACAAGCTTATATCCAAGGTCCATCCAGCCCCATGGCCTCTTTCTGAAGGTGGCAGCAGCAGATGATCAGGGGAAGGTGGAAGCAGCCCTGATGGATGGATGGGAGGCCCCTGCCATAGCTTGCCTCCTGGTCTCTAACAGCTACCAACTGGTGTAAGCCTTGAAGCATGAGGTTTGCCACTCCTGCCACGTCTTTATCATTAATGGTGCAAGCTCCGTCCATTCCTGACAGCTGTAAAGACATCTAATCCTTCTTTGAGTCCTGCTGAATTTTTGGCCTCGCCTCATATGGGCTGAGAGCAAGTTTTCCATGGGAATGTCCTCCTCTCCGGCCGGGGGGGCTAGAGCATCAGTGCACATTCTTGCAAGCAGGAGAGGAGATTTGATGAGCCTGCATTTAATGAGACTGTAACAGAGACATGGCAACCCTGGACTTTCTCATGGCAGTCACGGCTCCACGTGGCAGCCTCAGGGACCTTCAGGTTGGAGGTGTGGGTTGAACTCGCATCGTGCTGGGTTTTATCAGTGCAGAGGTTATGGCCATGCCTGAGTATTGTCCAGACTCAGATAAATAAAATGGAGACTCAAACACAGCAGGCCCCTGGCATTGGTCATCTAGGCGTAGGTCAAGGACTGACCAGCCCATGAGCTGCAACCTCCCTGCTCTTACAGGTAGGCTCTTAAGTCAGGGTTAAAGACATATTAATAAGGGGGAGTTGGCAGGCAAGGTGCTTTGGGTAGATGGGATATCTTTTATTAGACCAACAGAGTAGTTGGAAAAAAGTTCTTAGCAAGCTCTCGGGTGCAGTCACCCTTCTTCAGGCCTAGGGGGTCTCTGCTGGTCCGAGACTCCAAGGAATGAGAGAAGCTAGAAGTTGTGCATGTGTCTGAATAGGTGGGTGGGATTCTCCTATAGCTGTGGTCCATGCTTCATTTGCTAGGGTAACCTTTCCAGACTCAAGGCCCCTCTTGGGAAATGCCAGCTCTTAGCTTTCACTTCTTTTATTTTTGACTATGGAAAAAATACCAGAGCAATTCTTCCATTGCAAAGAACTTGGGAAGACCACAGCAGGGCAGAATGGCTTTGACATTATGGACTCCTGTTTGAAATCTCTGCTTTGTCTTGTGAATCACGTATAGGTATTTGCACATTCCTAATCTCGCATGGCACCCTGCAGCACACTTAATAGGTGCTCGTGGCCACAGCACCTAAAAAATCACTGTGGGCGCCTTTGGCTGGGAATGATAATCCAGCTCCTCTCACCCCCCTCAAATTTACTTTATAAATGATAACTCAGTGACCCCGCACAGGACTGGTGTCAGTCCTGTACAGAAACTCCTCGGGCTCTGAACATGATGTTTGAAAGAGGTCATCAAAGCATGTTGAAGGTCCTCTTTCATTCCACCATTTCCACTTCACAGCCAATTTTCAGTTCACATACCCAGCCGGTGACTGTGTGAACTCTCTCAGACACAGCATAGAGACATTGGCTGCTTTTATGTGCAACCTTGTCATTTCTAGCAGTCAACAGCTGTGAAAGGAAAAGAAGAAAACCCTCTACAGATCCTGTGTGCCCCTCTCTACAAGCCTTGTTTACTCCTAGTTTGCTGGTGGAAAATGCCTGAGGATTAACAATCCTCTGTGGTAGGATGTTTCACACATATGGCTCGAGATTTCTCTTTCAAGCCCATGCAGCCGTGGGGCAAGGCTTGAAGGTGGAAAGAAGGAGAAATAAAGTTGCACGGATCTGTCTGCAACTAATACATTTTCATGGCTGCATAGTAGCTCCTAATGGATTTCCCTGCTGGGAGGCAGAAAATCTTAAATGAAACACCAACATAGCTAATTAGTTGCAAAGGGTTCCCTTGCTCAAGTTCGCAGTGTGAAGGGGAGCTTAATGCCGACGAATGGACATTAGTTTGGGGTTTATTTTTCCACAGGCAGGTGTTTTTTTCATAGGGCACCATATGTATGGGAGATAAGGTTACAGGGCCTGTCTGCTCTTCTGATGTGTGACTGAACAGCCAAGGTACAAAGCTGGGCAAGCTGAAAGCCAGTTTATAATTAGAAGGTAATTTTCTAATTAGCCCAAGCTGGAATTGGATCCCGAGCTGGCTCCCTGGATGTTTATGAGGAGGTGTCAAGGCTTGACACTTGCTGTTTATCGTTCCTAAGCCATCCAAGCCTCTGTCATGCACTGCAGTGGCTAAATCACGCCTGCCGGAGTGGAAAGTTCACTTCTCAGGCCTGTAAATTTAAACAGCTTAAGAGGTGGTTGGAGTCTAATCCAAAACAGTAGGAGTGTGTGAAATAGCCGCCTGGAGATATTCCCTTCTGCACTGGATCCAGGACTGAAGGAAATGACTCTGGGTGGGCTGCAGTTCAGGAGCAATAAGAAGGCAGTGGAGGTCAAGTCAGATGGGAAGCTGCATGGCGCTGTCATTCAGAGAGGTGCATTTAGGACACGGGCGTTGTCTGCTCTGTTAACTCCAGTATCCAGCTCCTTACAGTGACCAGCAGTGGAGGGACGCAACTGCCGCTGTGTACCCAGTCCAACGTGTGGTGTCCAGGAAGGCATTCCCCTCTTTTCTCTATGCCGGACGGTAGAATTGGCCTGGTGTATTATGGGAGTCTCGTCTCCTTCCTGCAATGCATCGAAGTTGCATCTCATTTGTCAGGACAGGCCAGTCACTGCAGAGTTGACTCTGAAAAGCCAAGAACAAGGCCTCTGGGTCCTCAACCCAGAGCCGACAGGTGTTGTCGCATGACTGCCAAGATGTTTCTTCACCAGCTCTGCAGAGCTCAGATCCCTGGTCTGCTCATTTCCAAGGACTCAACTTACATTATCTGGGGACGTGATCAACTTGGCGCATGTAGTAGACATGCTGGATTAACGTGAATCCCTCCTGGCCTTGTCTGATGTTGGCAAAGACATCTGGGTATAGGCTGGAACATGGGGCAGGGTGGTATCCTGTGGAGGAACGAGCGTGATGCTTAGGTCGTTTCATGCTGATGGGAAAGAACACTTCAGTCCCAACCGCGGCGTCTTGAAAGTCCCGGCGGCATTTTTGCATGAGAGCAGAGGATCATCAGATTCCTTTGGAGTCTCTGGCTGTTTGACGAACAAAATCCACAGTTGGAGTGGTGTAACAGGAAAGCACAGCAAATTAAAATTTCTCTGAGTAGTGTTAGTTTAAGGCACTGAATGGACTTGAAAGCAGCGGGAAATCCTGGGTCATGCAAACAAAAACGTAGTTGCATGGATGTAAATGGAAAATTTTGTTTCGTCTACACACATCCTAAGTCGGTGAAGCAATCCCTCCTGAAGACAGGGAGTCAACTCGCCTGAGTTCAAATCCCAGGTCCACCACAGGCTTGCTTTGGGATCTCCGGCCAGTTCCTTGGTGCTCAGTGCCACAAGGGTGTGGGTGCCACAGCGCGCTGTTGTAGCTGTGCCTACTGCCCGTAGCGCAGTCCACAACCTGGTGTTAAGCACCTGGAGGAGGCATCTCTCCCCAGCCAGGATCCATAGTCCTGAATCCTCTCCTGAAGGCAGGCTGTGGGCTGCACCTTGTCTTCCAAAACCAAGCAGAGGGGAGTCCTTGCTTCCAAACAGCCCCTGGAAGAGCCAGGTCCGTGCCTCTTGTACTAGTTACAGAGCTGGGGCATTCACATAGGGTGCGAGAGACCCATGTTTCAGGGTTTTTTCCTCCTTGGAGAGCATGCTGCTCTTGCAGTTGGTTTACAATCCCTCATGTGCATTGCCGGGCCCCTCGGACTGGGCTTCTTGGAAAGCCCTTGAATTCCCTGGAAAGGTTCTTTTGGACAAGAACAAAGGCTTTTCCTTAGATGGCAAGTGTGGCCGCGATCCCCTGAGGCCTGGGAAGACTCACGTAGGCAGAGAAGTGCTCAATAAACAGGCAGAACGTGCAAATTCCAGAAAAGACATTGTCTGCAGAAAAAGTATCTTCAGGGTGAGTTCTCTGCTGGCAGGAAGTGAGTGCAAACAGGCCTGTGACGTGCTTAGCTTGAGTCAGGCACATTCGCCTCCAGATGAAGCTTTGCATTTCTTTCATCTTGGACTCATTCTGGTTAACGAAGTTCTGAAGAAGTCGCAGGTTGCTTAACACATGTATGGCCGAGACTTCGATGGTTTTCAGGTGCCAAACATGAGGCACCAGAAAAGGGCCTGAATTTCAGAGGAGGGTGCTCAGGGTTTGTGGGAAATGTCTTAAGGTGGGCTCCTTCTCCGTATAGGTTCATATTCAGACCTTAGGAATTCAGACCTTAGTCTGTACTATATGGCTCGAAGATAGCATTTCCTGCTTCGACTAAGCTCCCATAGTAGACTCTGGGAACCGCATGAGTATGGATTCATCATCAGTGATGTCATGCAGCCAGAAAACGGGGCATATAAACTAGGAAGGAGCATTGGGCTCTCCTGCGGTTCCCAACCTTTTGCACCTTATGTCCCACCAACCATTTTGCCAAAAAACCCTGGTCCCACCATGATAAAAACAAAACCCCACTTTTCCCAAAAAAGTGTAATTGTACGTTTACATGCCTTTTAGTATTATATTAATAATTAATGGAAATTTTCAAATGAGTCGAAGTCCCACCTACATGACCTTTGTGCCCCACCAGTGGGACATGTCCCACACATTTCTCATGTCCCGCAGTGTATGCCCTCACCCCTTTTCTCAACACGTCCTGCTGGTTGAGAAACACTGAGTTGGTCTATAGTCCATCTGCCTTTTGCCCGACTTAAGTGTGTTAATGTATCAGCCCCTTTTACAGGGGTTGCTCAAGAACTCACCTCCTTTGTAAAGCCTTTGAGACTTGCTGATACAAAACCTCATATAAGCACTGATATCACTCATGGATCTTGGGAGCAAGGGGAACTGAAACATTCATGCTTTTAAAATATAAGTCAAGAGCCATTGCTTTTCTCTCCTGGTGCCAGACTTCTCTTATTTTCTGTCAGCATATTGGGGGTTTTCTTACCTCTTTCCTTTAACTTTGGCAAAGCCAGGGTCCCGTGCAATGGCTTTTCATCTGTCTGGCTAAGAAGGAGTAGGTGGGTTTCCATCTTAAGGCTAGAAATAATTCTTTGAAGTTGCTAATAGGAAGCTACCGCAGAACAACGCGCGCACACACACAGCTTTTGGGGCTCCCACCTCCTGCCAGGATCCAAAATGAATTCCAGATCTCTCCTACATCAAGGCCATTGCAGTACATTGACTACCAGTTTGCTGCTCCAGCAGCCCCCCTTGTTGGACAGCTTTGCAGGTGAGGTGAGCCAGACCTCAGCTGGCTGTAAACTGACAGCTTGACTGAAGCCAGCAGTAATTTCTCCGTTGGCTGAAGACCTAGCCCTGTCACTGCTCAGGAAAGAGCTGAATTTTGGAGAAGTCTTGGAGAAGTGAGGCTATCTGGTGATAAAACCCTCCCCAGGGCCAGGCATTAGGTAATCAGGGTTGATCCTTCTTGGGCATGATGTGACCTTTTTGCCTCTGGATAAACTCTTCCTGCAATGAGAAATTATACACTACCCAAACACATTGTTACCAGGGAATGATCAACTCACTTTTGCAATCAAGAAACTTTTGCAATGAATGTAAGGGGGATTTTTTTTTTATAGTGAAGCTGCTGGGCATAGACCAACCCCTTAGCTAATCCTGGTTGTGTAGCTCCTAGGTTGTGCAGTATTGTCTACGTAGATGTTTTGTAAATCCAGTTGCATCATTGTAAATGAACTATATTTATGCAATGCATTTCTCCAGATCAGTGTGACTGGCAAATTGTGTTTGAGTTTTTACTCCTGTTGGGATCAGGAGTAAATCCCAGTAATGCTTTTGTGCTTATGCCTGTACTCTTGTAGTATTTTGGTAGCTTTCCAGCTGCCTTCCCATACCGCTGCTAACCAGCTGCTCTGTTTGCCTATGTGGCCTCTACTGCCCTGAGTGGAACACACTATACACAGGTTGGCTTAAATCTTGATCTGGAAGAGATGGACGCTTACATGAAATTTCAGAGACTCTGAACTGTGTTAAAAATAAAATTAAAGAAGAAAAAAACAGATTTGATGATAAGGAGGAACAGAAGTCTGGAGAGAAATGTAAGTTGAACAAACATATTTTTGGTTGGATAAACTTTAACAAATGTCTCATTACTTTGAGGGAGAGTGTCAGAGTCTGTGGTAAATTATGACTTAAGGGTGTATGTACACGCCACGTTTTTTGCCCTTTCATGCGCTGCAACTGTGAGTCTGCTTGCATGTCGGTATGTCATAAAGGAACAGACACTGTCTAAATTTCTCTGCTTTACTGATGTACCTGTTTAGAATTTGGGGGCATTTGCCCAGATTATGCTTCCAAAGAAGAAACTTCAGTGACAGTTCATATGTAGCTTATTTTGCTCTATGAGAATGGTTGCAAATGGGTCAACCTTTGAATGCCCGGAGTAAGGAAGCAATATGGGTAGACCTCAGACACCCACATATTTTGTAATTTGTTCAGCAAAAAGGGGTCCAGTTGGACTATAAAGAGGAACGGAAATCCCTTATGCCTTCCAGAGGTTTTGCCAACATTTTAGTGAGTATTTTTATGAGAGTTAGAAAGATGAATTCCACAAAAAGGTTTATTTTTTGAAAAAAAATAACTCTATTTTTAAGACTATTTTGAGGTCAAAAGCAGGGTGCATCTTATCAAAACATAGATCATAATTCCAGCTGATGGAGCCTGGAATAGCTCCTTGAGATTGACAGAGTTCACGTGAGGTCATGCCAATAGAGGCTCTGGCCAGTAAACTAGAAATAATTTTAAATGTGGAAATGAATATCTCCTATCCTTGAGTAGTCTCTTCATTTCACAAAGTAATTGCATCTTTGTAGAGCCCACAGGGTCAGGGGAGGCTTCGAAAGTCCATACCTTGCAAACTCCATGCTTTATTTACGATGGATGATTTCTTGTATTAGAAAATGTGGGGGGAAAAAGGTAGAACAGTTCCTGGGCTTGTTCTCAATCAAAGCCACACACATTTTTCCACTCATGCACATTGACAGATGTAACATATTCCCACTCGGGCAAAGCAGATTGGTTTCATTTCACACCAATTTCACACCAATTTGCACCAACATTATCATTTGTTGGTGCAAATCTCTACACAAAGTCATGTCATGGATTTTAAGCCTGATTGTGTTCTCACGGAAGGTAAGTCATTAGTAAAATGCCCCTGGGTTTCAATGATCCAGAATCAGGCCTGGTCACGGATATGTATTAATTTAGAATCAGGCCCCAGGACGTATAGAGAATTCATTACCACATACAGAGGAAAGTTACAACCAGTTTTGATTGACTGCAGCTGACAGTTTACAAAAATAAGCCCCATTTTGCCCTTAGAAGTGATTTTCTTCTTTCAGCTCTGGATAGCTGTTGCCTTCAAATATCACAGATGTGTAGAAAGAGGGTCTTCTGGCACTAACATAGGTTTTCTTCCAGCAGTTATACAGAGCAGACCTAGCAGCTGTAAATTATGGATACTTATTTAAAGAAAGACGCTGCTTTTCCACTGCCGGATCCTTTGTGTTCATTCTCTCTCAGCTGGAGGTGACCTTCAATTTCCAGCTCTAGCAATAATTTTCTTCCTTTTATTTTTTTTGCAGCCAGTATCATGTGGCTGTATGAGTCCATTAGCGGCCTAGGCAGGAATAACCTCACCAGAGAAATGTCTGGACTAAGTGGAATCACTTGGCAGTTGTGCGTAACGGGAGCCAGGGCAGGTTTTTAAGGAATCTTAGTAGCTTCCATGGAGCTGGACAAAGGGGTTTGGGTTTGAAAGTCATTCGGCACTGAGGAACCCAAGTAGCTTCTGCCAGTTTGAAGATCTGGTACTAGGGGTCTATGGGCCTGGTTCCCCTTCATCCAAAGACTCCTTTACACCCCTCCAGCAATGTAAATGGACTGTAGCAGGCTACACCACTAATATATAGTTTCATGGTTGGTAGGGTCGGAAGGGACCTGAGCAGATCATATAGATCTATATATAGTGCTGTTTTATTAATCACGGAAAAAATGTGGATTTGGGGTTACGTTTTTTTAACCGAAGATTGGGGATTTTTTTAAATCAGAGAAAGCCAGGATCCCTGCTAATGAGGAATAGTTACTCCACTCTTACTTCCTGTGTAGGCAACCCTTCAGTTTAGTCCACTTTGAAAGTGAATGAAAAGAAATAGGAACAGGGCAGTTGTATTCTGGAAAAGGCACGTCTGCCCAGGGAGATAGCTGGGAATGGCTACGGTGCTTTTAAACACACTCCAGCTTAATTTAAATTAACTATCAGGTGTAGACAAACCATCAGTGGGGGAATCTACACATGCAATTAATTTGAAGCAGTGCACTCAGGAGCAGTTTGAGCCAGAGTAAAGTACTCCCAGCACAGCATCTGCATGTGCAGCTGGGACAGCAGCAATTTGAGCCAAGGTAGAGGAGTTTATGCCAGGGCTGCTCCTGCCCTGCTGGCAGGGGGCACCAGCAGGGCAGTCCCGGGCTCTGGGTGGCAGTCGGGCAGTGTCGGGCTGTCTGGGGCATGAGGGTGCTGAGAGTGGAACCATGTAGCTAGGCGACAGGCAGGAGTCTGGTCCCCTGCTGGCTGGGCTGACCAGGCACAATTTACACCCGTGGTCAGCATCTCCATGTATTTAATTGCAATTACCCCACTGTAAGATAGTACTGTCCCCAACAAGTTATGGTGATGTTAATTAGTTTACTGCGGCCTAATAGCATCACACATGTAGACAGTCTTGCTTTGCTCCACAATTAATTAGTCTCTTCTGCAGTTCAGCCCATGTGCAGATGTGGCCAGTGTAACTGAAAATCCAGACTTTAAGCCCGTTTCCCAGGTTAACCTGAACCCAGGTCTACTTTTAGGGGAAGGAATGGTGTTTCATTTGGCTCTTCATGCCCAGTTCTGTGGCTAGCCCGCCTGTACCAGTTGAGGTGTCTGCTACTGTCAACATTACCAAACTTGTATTTTTAGATGCCAAGAAATAAAGCCCTGGCAATGTCACTTCTGCCTTTCTTGGGCTGAACTTGCTCTCTTCATCCACCTGCTGACATCTTCCACGGGCAGAAAAAGAAAAGGCAGCATCTGGCCCAGGGGAGAAGGTGGTGTAGGATTGACAGTCCTCTGGATGTGAACACTAGGCCCATCCCTGACTGAACAAGGCTAAGGAGGCAGCAGGAAAAGTAGGAGAAAGATAAGCTAAATGGATTATGGGACAAGAGAGCCAAATATATTCAGTGTAATAGGAAATGGGCCATGTCCTGACACAAAGGCCGTGCAACACAATGACTTCAGCGGGCTGCTCTGAGACTCATTGCTGCTAAGGTCTAGGCAGGAGTGAAAAGCAGACTGGACGTCAGTGCGATCCCATTGCAATAGAAAAGGGCATTGCAAGGAATGTCACCTGCCTGTGGTTCTCTTGCCAGCAGTGCCAAGGCTGTGTTTAGTCACATTGTCCAGGTAACTAGAGGAAGGGGAGCCCATCACCTTCTGAGACGAGAGTCTCTTCTCTGTCATGCACTTGTCGCCCTACCGACTACACAGGTTGGAGGCATCAGGCAGTTAGACTCCTCACACCCAGTTATGATCTGGACATCTAAATCCCCTAGGCCCCTTTGTGAATCCCAGCCAGGAGTAGCCTGGACCCCGACTACTGATTTGTTAGGAGGTGAATTCCAACAGAGTGACCATATGGCAATAGCCTAAACCGGCTCTGCTTTCCCGAGAAAATTCTGAAAATCCTGCCGTGAATGACAGCCCTTGGTTCTCGAGGGGGAAAGATGACTGTCATCCCCAAATCAAAAACCAGAACATCCTGGCAGGGACATTTTTAAGGGTTGTGAAATCCTTCTGCAAGAGTGCACTTTAAAAACCCCCACATGTGCTGCAGTGGCTCGTGCTGGCTCGACTCTGCTGCCATGTGGGCGTATTTCTCAGAGGGGTGGAATTTTTCCCCCCCAGAAATATAGGCCTTCTCAACGTGGGAAGAGTTATGTTGGATTAAAGCAGGGTGTGAATTTGAAGAGCTGTGGCTATTCTGAGATACTAGCCTGGGTGGATGTACTTACTCTGCCCTAGAGGTGCCTCCTTCAGCTTAATCCCCTTAAGTAACACGAGACAAAAATGGGAGTTTTAGTCCAAAATGAGCATGCAGGCAGGGAGCTTTCTGATCACTTCTGCATGAGCTTATCCCAAAATCCCAAGTGAGTGCCATCAACACTCACGCTGAATGAAAGAACAGTGTGGGGAATCCATGTGCACATCTGATTTTCCTCCTCATCCCAAACACAGATCCTCATGACTGGCCCTTGCTCTGCAGGGTCCTAGCAAACACAAGGCATGTTCTGTTTGCAGCAACTATTCCTCCTTAGTCAGGGATGACCTTGCCTTGAGTAGGGGGCTGGACTAGATGACTTTATGAGGTCCCTTCCAGCCCTACTTCCCTACAATCCTTAAGCATGTGTGTCCATGCATATGTGTGGGTGCATCTACACAAGGCGCTAACTGTGCAGGAGCCTAATAATACCGTGCGCATCACAGCATGGAAGTGCTAATATGCTACTGTGCAGTATTATTAGACTACTGCACAGTAGCATCAGTAAAAAGGCATTTGCTGGCACTATTGTGCAGTAACTCTGGTTACTGCACATTTAATTTAGTACTTGTGCAACCAAGTACAAAATAAATGTGCAGTAACCACTGCACATTAATGAACGTGTAGACATGCCCCACATGTATGATATGCACCTAACGTTCTGCTCTGTTGGCAGTTTCTATAGTTTCTTGCAGCCCTGACCAGTGACACAGAAAGCTAGAGCTAGGGAGTACGCTTGGACCCCATACCTTTCCAGCTCTGCTAAGCCCTTGTGGGCTGTGATTTGCCCACATGGGTGAGGTTCTACCGACCTTGCATTGCTTTCCAGGTTTGGATGGGTGTCCTGATTCTCTGGAGCTAGCAAGAAGTCTCCTATTGGATCCCTGCCATCGGGAACCAGCGGAAGGAAATGAGAAGCGAACCTGCCAGAGCTGTACATGAGTTCTGCTGCATGATGCACCCATGAGATGCAGTGAGGGTTGCCAAAATCTGGAATGGACTTCCAAGGGAGGTGGTGCTCTCTCCTATCTTGGGGTCTTCAAGAGGAGACTGGACAAGCACCTAGCTGAGGTCGTTTGACCCTAGCGCTCTTTCCTGCCCAGGGCAGGGGGTCGGATTTGACCTACTGAGGTCCCTTCCGACCCTAACATCTATGAATCTATGAGATGCTTTGAGATGGGTGGGGTGGAAAGCATGGCGAGGAAGGAGATGTGGGAGTCGTCTTCTCCCAGGCAGAGACAGCTCATTCCTTCAGAATATACAGAGAGACCCAGGACCATACACATCCCCGGTGGTGATGGCTGTGCAGTGTAAACAGGGGGAACCTTCTCATTTGGGAGGTTCATTGACTTTCATTGTGGGGATGAGTCATTCATCTGTAGTGGGATGTCCCGGCCTCTGGCAGGCAAAACCCTAGGCAGGTGGGAAGATGCTGCACAAAGCTAGAGTCTGCAGCATCCACCCTAGAGTGAACTAAGCAGGTGTGATCTGGTGCTGGGGGCTTTCAAGGCATTTCTGCTCTGCACAACCCTCATCCATGCTGACCTGACCCCTTCCCACGCACGCACACCTTCACATTCGGAGGTGTCACTGTGAGACCACTTTGTGTCTGTGTAAAGGATGGCACAAAGTGCAGGGCAACAGGGATCACCTCTATGGACCTTGACTTAGATTGTCAGGTCACCGGGGTAGGGGCCATCATTTTGTTTTCTGTATTTGTTTAGTGCCTAATGCCTTGAGACCCCCCTCCATGACAAGACCTCCTAGACGCAACCCTAACCGCCATATAAGTCTTCAGAGTTGACTACAAAGACATGGAGATGTTTCATGCCCAGTGACTCACAGAATCCAGTTTCATGCAGTAGAGCATCGACACACATGCTAAATAAAAGCATTTCACAGACTGGAGACTCCCCGTAACCTTGCAAATACGACCACTCCCACGTGGCTGGATTCAGCTCCTGTGGGTTTCAGTACAGCATGAACAAACCCAGAATGGTCCCCACCTTGGTTCAGGTGGCCTTGCTCTTTAGAAACACCTCCTGCCATGCCTGACAACATAGTGTGGGCTCTTAACAGGCCAGGCTCCTACTCTATTTTCCTGGAAAAGTAACGGTTAATACTCTTTCTGCCTTTTTTTTTGAAGTAGTGCAGAACCTTAGGCAATGAAGCACAACAGCAGGGCATCCAATAGTGCTTTTATTAAATATGACAGGATCCCCAAGAATTTCCGTCAAAGTCAGGACTGGAGGCAGCCCAAGAGACAGATGTGCAGCGAAACCAAAGCCACAGCACATCCCTTGGAAAACTGTAACCCTGTCTGGTAAAAAGAAACCCTGAACAGTGCATGAATTCTGGCTAAAGTTTTCGTGATGAACCCCAGTTAGCTGTGGGCGAGCCAGTTGGGAATCAAAAGCGATTCCAGTTCACGGGGCAGGAGAACATCTTTAACATGCCGGTTTTGGCTGGGTGGGAAGGCAGTTGGGGTGAGCCACAGAAATAAAAAATGCTTAGTTCAGAAGGTGAAAACAAGGAAGTCCACACACACGTGCGCGTGCACGCACTTGCGCACACACACATGTGCCTGCCCTATGGGAGCCAGAAGCCTACAGGAACTTGTGCAGGGCATAACCCAACACATTCGGTATTCCTTGTGAAAAATGCTCTTGGAAGAGGCATAGCTTGGACCGGGGGGTGGATCTGGGTTGAGCGCTGATGAGAGGAGCACCTGCCCTCTCAGCTGCTCCGGGGCTGGAAGGGTGACCAACCTTTCTTCTCATGGTTTGGTGAGAGCCGGCCTGGATGGAGAGGCAGGGAATCGAATCACCCCCGGCCATCTCTCATTGAGGATCCAGCCAGGGGGAGAGGATGGCGCCAACAGGCCAATGCCAGGATGGGGGGAAAACAGCTGGTACTGGAAATTCTGCTGCATTCAGGCTTAAAAAAAAAAATCCCTGGTGCTTTTCCATCCAGCAGCTTGCCAGCTTCTTCCATGCTCCCATTCCAAGGCTTCGTGCTGTCTCCTTGATTGATGGCACTTTATTCCTGGTCCCGTTCCGGTTTATCCTGCAGGAGAGGCATTTGTCTCCCTCCATCCTGTCTTCGCTGTTGCTGCCTCTGCAAGTCCTTGATGGCAGAAGCCGTGGCCGATGAGTCCAGTTTGGGCTGGCAGCTCCGCCTGAGTGGAACATCTCTCCTCTCCAATAACGGGAACATCTAAACCTTGCGTTTTACGACTCTGGGGCCGGCTCCGGGGTTTGAGACTCACTGAGCTGAAATGCTTCCCCCATCAGGAGATCTCCTCGGGATCCAAAGCAAATAGACTTGGAACAAGGCTTCACAGCAGCGAGGGGCTGACGGCCCAGCCCTGCTGCAGGGGCTTCCTTGCTTGGCTCTGAAGTCAAGAGCAAAAGGAGCTCTTGGGGGCTGCAGAGATGCTTCAAAGCACTGAGGGCTCTGGTGACTTTGTGGGGGGACTCTGGGTGGAAATGGAGGGCTGTGACTTACCCTTTTCTCCCACAGGACTCAGAATGACCCAAGTAGGTTGTCACATCACCTTGCCAGGTGTTTACTTCGGTTTCCCCTGGCTGCAATGGAGTTGGTGCCCTGTAAAGTGTTGGCTCTGGATTTAGGACCCAGAGACCTTGTTCCGGGGGGAGCCCGGAGGGACCCACCCTCAGACCGACCACGGCCTTTCCATTCAATAATAGGCAAATGTAGTGATAACAGACAAAGCAATGCAAACAATCAAGCAATTCTATATATCTACCAAATCCTAGGGCTGTCATCAAAGTACATCTGTGGTCAGGATGCAGGCTTCACTTCTGTTAGGTGTTCGCAGTCTGGAGGTGGGATGCCGAGGCCCACAGCCCCCCTCCAGGGCTGGTCACCTGCTTTCCATCCATGGTGGCCTCGGGGACCCTTCCCGGAGATGGGGACACCTCTCGGGAAGAAGGAGGAGGAGAGGTGGGGAGGAAGAGGGATGGGGCAAAGGGAGGGATGGAAAGGAAGAGAAGGAGGGACCCTTTGCTATTCTCACGTTTCTGCTTTTGTATTCTCCTTCCCTCCTGAAGACTCTTGATCCGTGGCTATCTCTGGTTGGTTGTCTCTCCGTGATCACACGGCCACGTAGCCTTCTGGGTCTTCTCCAAATTTGGTCTGTTCCCCCCAAACCAGGACTCAGGCCCCACTCTGCTCTGCAGCCTTGCAACTGGTGTCACTTATCTTGTGGTGTGGGCAGTATGGCACATACTCCCTTGGTTCACAGCCTTGTTGTGTTAGACAGTATGGTATATGCCCCCCCAATTATCTATCTATCTATCTATCTATCTATCTATCTATCTAAGCCAATTCCCCCAAAACAGACCTTTAAATACCTTTTCTAAGCCAACATAGAGCAGGTGAAATATTTTCTCTATTACACTGAGTCCTAATGGGCAGTGGATCAGGACAGGCCCAGTCCTAAGCACAGCAGGAGGGAGCGATGACTTAGAGCAACTCACCGCTCATCCCTGGCATTGGCAGTGTGCGTCTGGCCAGGTGGGACGGGGGCATCTCTAGAGCTTTCTTCCCCCTGGGTTTTTCTCATGCCAAAGGATTTGTAACTGAGCTCCTCTCAGGACCAGAGCTGGGTCTGGGAAAGAAAGCAGAGCTGAGAGTGACTCACTTCCCATCACAAACGCAGGTGCCCTCAGGGCCTTGGAAGAGGAAATTCCGTATAAAACTGCTGGAGTGAGCAGCCACCTGCCTTGCTCATCTGGCATCCAGTCCCACCAGAAGAAAGTTGGCCCTTGATCTGAGAGCAAAAGTATTTATCACTCTGGCAAGGGGACCTGGCATCTGGGCTGTGCAAGGGGAGGCTGACAGGAGCCTGGTGGGTGTGGGAGAGGCCTGCCATGGCCCCCCACTGTCGTGGGAACCCAGCTGACCCTGGCATGGGGGCTATGTCGTCTGCCACATGGCAATACTGGGAACTCAGTGAGGCTTCCTCTTCCACTCTTTCCCTGCCGCTGTTGTGTGCTGGCGGGGCTCATCCCTCCCCCAGCAGTGGAGTGTCCTCCAGAATCAGGGGATCCCTCAATGCACGGGAGATCCTGTGAGCTCTGCATCTCCTGGGGCCTCTCCCAACCCTGCTTCACATAGGATTGGTCTCTGCTGTGCCAAGTCAGCTCTGAGCAGCCCCCAGATGTGTTGATTTCTTAATTTCTTGCTTACAGACTCAGCCCTGTGGCTCCCTGGGCTGTGCACAGTCAGCGCGAGAGGCACCTGGGGCATTTGGCTAGGATTCCTGCTGTGCTGCGGCCAGGAAGAGCTCCTCCACCTGGATGAAATCCTCCTCCCTGGAACAAGCCACGTGGCCCTCCATATGTGGACTGGTCACATGCTGGAATCGACTTGTTTGAGCTCTGAGCACTAAACCAACCCTCGGGCCCCTGAAGGACGCGGAGCCTTTTCTCCCTTGATGCTCCTGTCATTGGTTTTGGGCCCAGTGAGTCCAGCTGCTCTCTGTTTTTACTGTGGGTGGACCCCACTGCCGTGTCTTCACCCCAAAGGTGCCCGTGGAGCTGTAAGGAAACCTTTGGAGAAGGCCAAAGAGCATCTAAACAACCAAACAGCTGTGGAGAAGTGCTGGACTAAAAATCCCTTGGCACCGCTGGGAGAAGGACGCCGGGAAGCCAGATGCTTCACAGCGTTACCCCGATTAAGATTAGCGAGAGCTCCCTCAGATTGACCCCAGACCTCTTGCTGATGCCTGGTGCCCTCCAACAACCTCCCCAGCTTGCTCTCCACCCGGCGGACCACAAGCGTCTGGGTCACAAGTGGTCTGCAGCAAGGCCTGAGGACAAAGGCTTCAGGGTAGAGCCAAGGGCTTCTTCCTGGGAGGAGTTAGCACAGAGAAGTGCACCCAGACTGGTTGCTTTTTTCATTTTTCAGACATGCTCAAAGGGTGAAAAATTCCTGGCCTCATTGGAGTCAATGCAGGTTTTGTGACGGACCTCAGCAGGACAGGAATTCATGAACGGCACAATTGTTCTCTAGTGGTTTCGGCGGAGTCAACCCTGCCTGGTGCAGGGGGCTGGGCTGGATAACCTTGTGAGGTCCCTTCCAGCCCTGCTTTCCCAAGATCCTATGAAACAGCCCGAACCCTTCTGAGCTACTACTAAGCTGCAGAGCCTCACAACTCATCACCAATTACTGCTCTTGCTGGAGCTAGCTGGAAAAAGCAAACCCCTGGACAGCACCTCCTCATTCCCAATGGAGGCGGCTCTACTGGATTCCTTATGACAGCAGCTTTCAAGGTACCAAAGTGTTGTGCATGCAGACCTGAGCTGAGCAAAAAGTGGGTTACAAGAATCTATAATGGGGTCGCAAACAAATTTTAAAAATGGATTTTCCTTCAAAGAGAAAAATGTAGGAAACCGGGGCTTTTCCCTTGCAGACTGGCAGAGTTTCAGGCAACCCCGCTTTGGGAGGCATCCTGGGATCAGTCCCTGCAATTTTTTACCCACCTGACTCATCTCGCAAAGCACCAAGTAATAGAGCTTGCTGAAGCCACAGTACTGACCAGCCAGAGAGGCAGCATGGCCTAGTGTGCAGGGATCATGCATGGCAGTCAAGATATGTAGGTCTTTTGCCCATTTCTGCCACTGCCCTGCTAGGTCAGGTCTTTTTGGCATGCCACAAATTAGTACCACACCCTCCCCACATGCCACTTTGGTCCCCGTCCCTTGTCCGATCTGCTGCTCTGCTTTCTGCTCCCTTCCTTGTGCTCCCTGCATGATGTATTGCTCTTCTTTCTGATTTCTGTCCTATCTGCTGCTGTGCTGCCTGTCCCCTCCCAGATCTGCCATGAGACGCACACAGAGGGTGCCAGTGCTACTTGTGGTACACGTACTGCAGGTTCCCCACCCTTGTGCTACGTGAGCACTGGCTCTCACTTTGCCTTTATGGGTCTTGTTCAGCTCCCAGAAGCTTTGATCTTGTCTGGGGCTAGAGGATGCTCTTATAATACTATTAACAGAGTGATTTCTATGCCCAAAAGGTGCCCATGAGAGAGAACCCTGGACAGTTCCAATGTGTGGGGAGCTGAGTCCAGCTGACCAGCCTTTGATATCCCATAGGTACAAATCCCCAAATTTTGGTCTCCGAGTGAACTTCAATTTGGATGCAGCTTCCCGTGGCTGTGAGAGAATCTGGTGGGCAACATTTTGCCATGGACCCTAGTCTGGGGACCACTGCTCCAAAGTCCTCCCGATCCACATATCTCTAAAGATGTTCTCCCTCCCGCTCTCTATGACAGAGTAGGGAGCATTTCTCTCTGGTGCTGCTGACCATCTGGTCTTCCAGAGGGAAGGAGGGCTGCAAGGCACAAGGGAAAACCTGGATCTTATGAATATAAATCTGGGTTCCATCCAAAAATCTACTGAGGCTTTCTGTTGGGGTGGCGTGCACTGGGGTGGACACGCAAGATGTGGTCATAGCTGTGGTTACTGGCCGTCTGCCCACGAGGAATGAGATGGACCAAGTCCAAGAGGATGAGCTGGAGTGCTTATTTTGGAAGATCAGGTGTTACCAGCTGGGACAGGTTTGGGGATGGAGTATGAAGCAATGATATTAGAGCTGCTGGAGCCATCTCCAGGGTGGTGTCAGTGGACGACGTCAGTGGAATTGCATCAGTAGCAAGTCTCGCACCCTGGAAGGTGGTGTTTGGAGACCCGGGCTATTGGCCCAGAGGTTGGGGTCTCTTTTACCGCATCCTAACTAGAGGCAGCCCACATCCTGCTGGCATCAGAGAGATTCTTCCAAACCCAAATTGTCTCAAGATGCTCTTGGCCAATTCCAGGGACCAGCATCTGCTCTTGCTTTTGCCATGGTATAAATCCATTGAGATCTGTGCTCTTCTTGTGGCTTTGCACCTGGAGTGATGAGGACGGGAGCCTGTGCTCCAAAACAGACTGTAGGTTTTTAGGAAACTCAGCAAAATCAGACTTCTCTGGAAGGGGCAACTGATCCTCTACCATTTTCCCAAGGTGGGAATGGCACATCTGGCTCCCCATGCAGCGCACATCTGGATTCCAAGCTCCATTAGGTGTAGCTTCTCTATTTTAAAGAATTACTATCAAGTCAAAGGGTTCAGAGTCTGATTCTCCCATCACTGAGGCCCCCTCTAAACAGCCAATATGATGTACAGATACAAACACAATTAAATCCTGTATCTACCACTATGTAAGTCACTTAATCTTTCGGTCTCCTTTTCTCCAGCCCTCATTGTGCCAGGCGTTGTACAAAGTGTGCTGTATAAAATGCTGCTGAGAACAGCCCAAGAAGTATTATCAAGATTTGCTACAGATACTCTTGGATCTGAGTGTGTATCTTTGTCTCCTGTTTCATGTCCCTTACAGGCCAGGCTGCCCAAACTCTGTCAAAGCCGCTTTTTCAGATTCCCTTGTTATAAGACATAATGCAAACAAGCAGGTTGCTGGAGCCGTTCCGCAATTCCTCAAGCATCTTGCATCTTCTCCTGCAATTTTTTTTGGCTCACTGATATCAGCTCTCCAGTAGATGGTGCTGCAAGAGCTCCTACATTGACTTCTTTCTCAGCTGGTCCACTGGAGAGGGGCATGGGGCTCTGTTCATCCAGCAAAGTGAAGGTGCAATTGTAACGTGCCCGTTCCATCCACCTGACACAGGTAACAGCAGCAGTGACGATGCAGAGGACATGGGCTTTAGGGTGTGCTAGCAACCCTATCCAGGGTCCCAGGAGAGTTGTTCTGTAGTTACTGGTAAATGCTACTGTTGCCCATGCTAGCTTC
>NW_017729018.1:8326949-8328053 GCF_001723915.1 Gavialis gangeticus | reverse complement strand
GCTCCTTCGTTCATTCCTTTATTTTCAGAGGTACCGAGTGCTTGCAGAGAGGGGCATGGGGCTCTGTTCATCCAGCAAAGTGAAGGTGCAATTGTAACGTGCCCGTTCCATCCACCTGACACAGGTAACAGCAGCAGTGACGATGCAGAGGACATGGGCTTTAGGGTGTGCTAGCAACCCTATCCAGGGTCCCAGGAGAGTTGTTCTGTGGTTACTGGTAAATGCTACTGTTGCCCATGCTAGCTTCCCTCACTGCTATCCCACGCTTTCAATCACAGCTGCCTCTTGCTAGGTAGAAATACCCTGAGCTGCCACTTTGGGGTCTGGGAATTACTTGGCTTGGGTTATAACCATTACTTGGCTTGGGTTATAACCATTTCCATTCCATCCGGTGAGCTTGACTTCTTCAGCTCTGGGCAACAGGCACTGAAGTTGTGCATGGCTTCCGGGCTGAGCCCGTTGCTGCCCCAGTTGGGATTGGGCTGTGCCGCCTAACTCGGACTTTCCAGCAAACCTTTCCTATTTTGATGCAGCGACCATGACAAAGGGGCTCCGTGCCTGCCCCCCCACGATGCTGCTGGCGGGACTGGACTCCCAGAGATGGGAGCACCCTCTTTCCTGGAACATGCGGTGGCATTTGGGACAGCGGATCATTGAGTCTCCCGTTGTTCATATCAGTGCCAAGGTGAGGAAGTGCTGAGCCTTCAGCCACTCAGGGCTCCAGGCTGCTGCAGCTCATCTTCTGAGCGAGCTAGTCTAAGCTAACCAGTCCCTGAGCTAGGTAGTCTAGGCTAACTTGGGTTTCTCCGCATGAACAGAGAGGCCAGAGATGCAACTTGCCTTCTGCTATGACGGGTACCAGAGTATGTGATATAGGTAGGGCCCTACGTGAGAGGCCAGCGTTTGCTTGGGTGGGCTCCTTCCATTCCCGTGCACCTGGTGATCAGGAAGAGCTCCAGGAGTTCACTTCCTTTGATTAATAAGATGCGCCTTGTATGGACCATCCTTCCTTGGCAGTTTCCATAATCATTTGTATTATGGCAATGCCTAGGAGCTCCAGTACTTCCTTCACACACACATCCTGGAAGGTTTGTAGTCTAGAAG
>NW_017729018.1:8326661-8326938 GCF_001723915.1 Gavialis gangeticus | reverse complement strand
ATTGCTCTGCAGTTACCCCAAGCGATTGGCACCCATGTCTGAGTGCCGGGGTCAGCCCGATTGAGTGCAAACATCCTCGCAACAAGCCCTACCTGCAGTAGTGTGTCCTCACTGGTTTCTGCCCATGCCTCTGTGTGTGTTTGCAGTTCTTTGTGCAGAGGTGCTCTAGGATTATCTTTTCCAGCCAGCATTGACTGTAGCCAGAAAACTTCTCCGTCCTTTGGTGGAGAACTACGGGAAGGCATTGGAGGACCGTCAGCACTCAAGTGACTGTGCT
>NW_017729018.1:8316702-8320840 GCF_001723915.1 Gavialis gangeticus | reverse complement strand
GAGAGAGAGAGAAAGAAGAATATGCCACCTGCTTCTTTGACCCTTTGGTGCAATTGGTCCCTCTAACCCAGCCACATCCCTGTTCCCTCTGCCTTGTATCCCAAGAGGCTTCAAGTGTTGGTAATTCTTCAAAGCACAAAATTCATAAAGAGAGGAGGGGATGGGAGGGAGATACCACTTCTCCAGCTCAAAGCTACAGCTAAGAGTGGACATGGGACTGGGGTAGTCTGGGAGCAAGTAACTTGGCACTGAACTCGATAGCATTTGAAGGAAGAACAAGCCACTGCATCTGGGGCTTGCGTAAGCCCTGCTGTTGGCATGCGCAGGCCCTTTGGATTTCAGACCTCTTGGAGATGGTTGCAAGGAAGGAATTAAACTGGTTGGCTGTTCTCCAACTAGCGTTGCATTCTTCATTATATGACACATGTTATTTATGGCTTTTTTCTTCTTTTAGGGACAAGAAATCACCTGACAAAGCTCCCTCCTGCTGAGCGCTGGGTACTTGTTGCCACTAAACAATCCATGTGTCTCATGTTTTTAACCCACTGTGATTTCTAAGAGGAAAAGCAGCAGCTCCCAGCAAGTTGGGACAAGGGTGCCCAGGCGTGGGGTGGGGGGTGCAGTGTGGGGGACATCTGGGCTCACGTCTACATTTAAATTTGCAAAGGGACAGAGAGTCTGTACTGACCCTGGCGTAGCACCTTGGCCTTGCCTGGTAAAGGAGGGATCACCTGCCATCGTGGTGTGTGAGCATCTTGGGCTCGATTTTGTTCCACCAATTGGAGACCTGAACAGGGGAGCACTTTGCCCCAGCACCAATAACAGTGCAAGGTGCAGGGCAATGGAGGGTCGATCCCACTGGCTTCAGTAGGTGGAGGATCAGGCCTTCTTGACTTGCAATTTGTAAAGGCCACTCCATAGAGGGAAGCCCGAACTCTGCAGGAAATGGGATGATCTCCTCCCCAAGGCATTCTCCAGCCCACCCGATACTCAGACCTTTGCCCCCGCCCCTTAATACCAGCGAGGAACAGATCCCATCTCTCCCCTAGGCCAAATCTACAAGCAGCGACTATGCTTCCCCACTGCTTTCCCTTGTGAAAACCGCAGCCTAGCTGCTTGGTGTTTTTTAATCCCCCCAGATGGGAATTGGCCATTCCCAGATGTGCCCCGCCCATCCTCTTCCTTTCCTCCAATCCAGTGCTGGAAGAGCCCGTTACCTTGGTAACCGCTTAACGAACAGGTTGAACATTGGTATATCAATAACGTTTTCATACCTCCATGCCAACGCACGCATTAAAAATAAAATAAGATAAAATAAAATAAAATGAAGTCTCCTGCTCCAAGACAACCCATAAATAAGCGTGAACAGATGCCGACTGCATCTGAGTCACAGCAGCCAAATAAAGCGATGGGATCAAGAACCTACCTTTGAGTGCAAGCAGAGATGAAAGTCGAACACAGACGTCGAAGCCTGATTCAGCGTTGCCTGGCTGTCATTTGCACGCATGCAAATGGAGCTGCCGAAGGGCAGAGCTGAGGCCTGGTGGCGTTTTACACTGGGGGGGCGGAGGGGGGGCAGTGGAGAAGTAGGCATGAGAGGTGCTTTGCTTACAAGTGGTGTTTTTGTATGGTTTCTCTTCCGCCTTTCAGTACTCTTCATTTTGCATATGTCCTCACCGGGGAATGTTTTCCCTGCACTGTTTTGGTTATAAATAGGAGACAACCTACATCGTGGGTGGACTCACCGATTTTCACAGGTTGACTACAGTGTAAAGTGCATTTCATGGCAGCAGAGCAGGCCCAGGGGAGGAAGGACGAGGGGGCGGCTGCCGTCTTGAGTGCTGGCTGCTGTTTGTGTGGCCCTGCCCCTCGGTGCTGATTGGAAGAGAGGTCCGGGTGGAGAGAGGAGGGACAAGGGGGCAGCCACGCCCTTCGTGCTGGCCTGCCAGCTGGCACCTTTTCCTCCTGGCAACGGGGACCTCTGGCTCCCACGGGGAGGCCAGCATTTTATTTTTATTACATTTTTTGTTGTTGTTGATTTTGCGAATTTTGCAGACAATCCAGGATTTCACGGTTTCTGCGATATTTGTGAAGCAGCAGATTAAGTAGGGCCCTAGTTATGAAAGCTGCTTGTGCACACGCTGTCTGTGGCACAGCCCTGGGCGGGGTGTTGCATGGAAGTATCAGAACCATGAAATAAAGTCTCAGCAGGACGAAGCTGGATTTCCCCAAGTCTCTGTTGTGTAATTATTCCAATGAAAGGGCAGGCAGGTTTTCCTGCTCCTGCTGAAACACCACATGAATAAAATCAACCTGCCTGCTTACATGGCCCTCACTGCTGCATCCAAGCCCTTCACGGGTTTCTTTCTAACCTCTCTAGGGAGTTCTGTTATGCCCATTTTACAGAGGGAGAGAACTGGGACCAAGGGCCTAATCCTGACTTAAGTGTCTAAATAACCAGGAGGCTCTGGGTGTGAGAAATTGAGATCACCAGCTAGCTCCAGTATAAAGCATCATTTGATGAGCGCTCGAGGTTTGTGCTTATCGACAGGCATTGCTGTTAAGGCTTCAGGGCAGTGAGAACGGTAGAGCTATGGAACAAGCTGCTGGGGGAAGTTGTGGAATGTCTTTATTGGACATTTTCAGGAAGAAACTGCACGAGAATCTGTCTGAGATGATTTAGAAACAGCACATCCTAGGTCTCTCCGCAGTGTTGGACCAGATGACTCTTTCAGTCCCATCCAACTCTACGATTCTGTGTACTGACATCAGTCTGAGGACAGGCACCCATGTTAGTATTGCAAGGGAGGCAGGCCCTGGTGGACTTCCACAAGATGGCACAGGATGTTTGTAGAAGAGCGAGGTCTCAGGGGTTACAGGGCAGCACCTTAGCGCCGTCCCCGCATTGACCAAGGTGCCTCTGCTTGCTCAATGCTGTACTCAGGCCCCAGAAGGAGGTGCAGGTCATCAACAAAGGATGTTCTTAAGGCACCAACTTGTGCTAACTTCTATCATGCGTGAACTTCGGAGGTCAAAGGAATCCACTCTGACAATCTCACACACTCTTCCATTACACAAGCCTGAGAAGCTCATCCAGCAAATGCTTCTTTCAGCACATAACTTCTTTAATTTGATCCGCCACATCCTCTTCCCATCTCTGCTCTCACTGCTTTTCAAGCCTTGCCTGAAATTCCAGTTTGGGCAAGAAGGTGGGATGATACAACTCTAAGATTCCTAGGAATACCTCTTGGATTATCAGGTGGCTGCTGATGCCAATTTCTGCAGCTGGTGGCGAAGGAAGAAGCTCCAAGAATGAAATGCATCCTGTGGACAGCTCTTGCTGGAGTGAATCATAAGTCACTTCTCATTAAGGTGTTGGTTTTTCTTTAAAATAAACAGCGCTAAAGAGATCAAAGCAGTCCCAGGGCTTCCTCCCTGCTTCTCTGTCCTGATTATAAGACACGTTTGCTGGGCATCTGGATCTGATTGCAGGCTGCTGCTTGGAGGAGGCTAATGGTTACAGTCTGATTTCTCTTTCCACTGTGCAGGGAGGTTTGGGCATGGCAGGCATCTGAGCAGCCAGGATGATCCCCCTGAGAAGGAACGTGTGCAAAGAGATCTATGTGAAAGTTGGGGAGCTGGATCGAGCTTGGCTACTGGTCATTGAAGACTGTGGACAGATGCAACTATAGTCTGTTTTATGTGGAGAGAAGCGACTTGCTGTGTGGGAGTTGTGTGGATCCCATGAAGAGTGTTAAGTGTAAGTGTTACATTTGCCCAGGGATTGCAGGTAGGAACAGCAGAACTGGAGTTAGGGCATTGCTCTGAATAAACAAGCTTTATATCATATAAGCTTAACTCCTCATCTTTTGAGAACTGTACATGGCACCAGGAGTGGGGTGCAAGAAAAAAAATGGAGCATCTCAGAATTCCAGAGGAGTTAAAGTTGTCCAGAAAAACAACAGAAAACTGGAAGGAATTTAAGCAGAGCTTCACCATGTATATGATGGCCAGTGGGGCTACAGAAAAAGTAGATTCACACAAGGTAGCTATTTTCTTTTAAATATAGCAGCCCAGAAGGAGGAGAGGCTACAGGATCTGAACCTGTTGAGCCTCCACAAGAGAAGGCTGAGGGGGA
>NW_017729018.1:8314839-8316289 GCF_001723915.1 Gavialis gangeticus | reverse complement strand
CTCCTGGTGGCCCCGGGCAAACTTTTAGTATTGGGCCCCCCTTCGCCAGAGTTAATGATAATAATAAGAAAAAATTTACCATTTTCAGGCCCCCTTTCTAGCTGGGCCCTGGGCAGCTGTCCCATTCATCCATGCCTGTGTCCAGCCCTGCATGTTGGGAGCTGAGCTGGTGGGAGAGCACTGGAGGCGCACAAAAATACAAGTACCGTAGAGGACATAGATTTATCTAATAAGGCCAGAAGCTCCATGAGTTCAGGGGATGTCTGTGCTGAGGGCTTAGTGCTGGAAGACTCTTGGGTCTGCTCCATCAAGTTGGTATTTGCTTTTCACTTTCTTGATGGGATTCTGGCTGGAGCAGTGGTTTTTAATTAGCTGGAGACTAGTGTTGCCTGAGTTATTGTCTTCTCCACATTTCAACTCCCTGTCACTTTGGCAGTTCCATGTAAATAACTTCCTTTGATCGTCTGGCTGCAGTTTAAACAAATGAGTTGTGTTAAGTCACAAACAGTGCCCCATGCTACACACCCAGTGCAGCAGAGGTTTCCTCGGTTACACGTTGCAATCTGACCTTTGCAGCAATCACATTGTGCCTTGACTGTTTATCTAGGTTCCCTTCTGAAACCAGAGGCACATTCCTAGCATGGCCTTAATTATAATTTAATTATCTACATTTCCAGTGACTTGACTATTGTAATTTTCCCTTTCCAGACCATCCATTTGCCTTGTCTTGGAAAACATCTGCTGTGCATAGACAAAGTGTCACTGTTCTTTTCTGGAGCACAGCTGCGGGGCTGGACGTATGAGCTGCTCTTGAAGGATGTTGTGTCCCTTGCATGTCATTGCTTCTCAGTCATGGCCTCTAATTCTGCTTCCTTGATGACTGAAATAAGTAACAGTAGCAAGAGCAGAGTGGGAGATGTCTTCATCTCCCTTTGGAATATTTTGAGGTATGTCATTAAAAATAACAAGCTTTCCATGAAAACTCCCAAATCCAGGTGTTTTGGCACTGGAACACCATGATGTTTTTCAGGACTTTGACTGGACTTTAAGTCAGACGCTTGGGGGTGAAATTCAGAGCTGGCATAAGAAAGAGTTGGCTCTTCCCCTGGCTCTACTCTGTTTTTGTGCTCATACCTCTCCTCCCTTTCACTCCATGCTCCTCCATTCTTCCCATTTTCCTGCTCGCTCTCACTGCCCACTTGCTTTACTACCTCCTCTCTTCCCAGAACCCCTTTGCACAGTCCCCCCTTCTGCAAGGGAAAACGCTCTTGGATTCAGGAGCTTTCTCCTTGCTAGAGTCTGCCTTTTCCCTTCCTTTACTCTGTTTTCCAGTCATGCTTAAGGCACAGTATGGAGATGTTGTGCCCATCCTTATGAGACCTTCAGAAAGGATACCGAGCAGTGGTTCTGCTGGGCTAGGGACAGAAGTTACACATAAACCAGTTTAAGT
>NW_017729018.1:8312576-8314155 GCF_001723915.1 Gavialis gangeticus | reverse complement strand
TTAATCTGTGCAGTTTAGACTAACCTGCAAAGACTGAACCGATTCAGCCTCAGGATTTTTGACTGTCTGGAGCTCTTGAGTCCTGAGTGATGTCCTGTGCTGCTGGTTAGTGGGTCTGGCTCACTGACATGAAGATGTCTATCCAGCAGATGAGATACTTCTAAGAACTTACAGGCCCAGGTATAGTCTCAGGAAACTGTTCCCTGGTGTTGTTGAAAGTGATGGGAATTTGTTCAATCAGTTTCCTCTTTGCCCCAAATTTGCCTGAAGCTCCTAAAACCCGACTTGAGCTGGGGTGTTGGGAGACCCAGGCTCTCTTCCCAGTTTTGCCACTCACCCAGCAGGCTCATTGGGCCACGGAGAAGAGGGGAGTTCAGGGAAGTCCATGCCTTACCTTGCAGGGGAAAGGACAGTGAATCAATGGTCGACTCTCTAGCCAGCGCTCTCGCATGCTTCTCAGAGCAATGAGGCATTTGAAATTTCAGCCCAGGGTAGACACCTGAATCTTCTCTCCTCTGGATGCTTTTTATGTGAAATGCAAAAGGAGTAACTACATTTTTCCTACTGCTGAGTCATTAATGGATTTCAACGCCCTGGTCTCTTTCTGGAGCACCTGTGGCAGACAAATGAAAAATAACCTCTAATCCACCGGAGCTGGTAAATCTCCCATTAATCCCTCCTCACCACTACTCTGCCATGTAGTTCATCTGAAGTGGACCTTCTTGGTACCATTAATCAACAGTGTTGGCTCCTGGATACCATATGGTATGTATATACTTGGGGAAACTCTCTCGTTTGTAAAGCCCCAGGACCTCACACAGTCTCCCATTCCCTGTGACCCCCAGAGAGCTGGTAGAGAGAGAAGACACTAATATTTATATGACAAGCCATTAGCAAGAAGTATTTTATCTTATCAGAGCTCCCCGGGCACTGATGCAATGTTTCATGAAGGACAAGAAGTGGGGTGGTAAACAGAGGTGTGGACAGGAGAAGTGGCTGGTACAAGACCAGAGACAAAGGACCCTGTTGTGAATAGGAATACAGACCAAGGTACACAGCAAAGATGAACCAGAAAAAAGAGGCTGCATAATATATGCACTAAAAGCTATAAAAAAAAGGAGAGACAGTCTATTATGCAGAGGCATGGAGGAGATTTATTGTCAGGGTTATTGTAGCTTTGCTTTTGATAACTGCACAGTGCAATTTTGAAAAATGCAGTACAAGAGATGAGAAAATATGAGTGGGAACTGCCTGGCCTCCGTTTTCTGGGTAAAGGCACCACGACCATTCTCAAGAGAGCACAGCCATGAGTTAGAGCCTCTTGGTGGTGAGACTTAAAAAACACGATTATATGGTGGGTCTGTCTGTCTTTGCAGAGTCAGGCTCCCCCTGAGCTTCCCCTGCTGTGTGTTCCTGACATTTAGCATATCCCTTACTCCAAGATGCTTTGGGAAAGACCAGCTGATCCTTTAGGGATGCTGAAGTCCCCTGATCTTCATATCAGTCCTGTTCCCTCAGTCCCCATGTGAGTGCTGTCACAGATTCATAGATTGTAGAGTCAGAAGGGACCACAATGGAT
>NW_017729018.1:8309378-8310878 GCF_001723915.1 Gavialis gangeticus | reverse complement strand
TCATGCATACACCATGATCCAGGAGGACTGACGGTTGCCGCCACCACCTCTCCCGTTCATTTTTGAGGGAGAAATTGTTTAGATTTGCAGAGGCCAAAGAAAGGAAAAGATTTCAACATTTTTTCCCATTATGCTTTTTGGGAGAATAGGTGGCGTGGTGCACTCAAGGCCAGTAGTATAACCAAGAGGGGAGGAGGGGAGCAAACTTGGGCACCCAATTTAATGTTCAAACATAGCAACCAATGCAGCAGCTGCCACCAGCCGCAACCCAGCAGCCACCACTGTCCTGTGCACAGCGACTGCCCAGTTCCACCTCTGTTCCGTGGCGGCACTTCGCTTCAGGACTGCTTTGCAGGTGTAGGAAGTTGCATGGAGCTCCTCTGTGTAGGGGTATAACTATAAAGAAACGAGTTTCGAGATGGAGGTCAGGAAGGATTATGCGGGTGGTGGTTACAGTTAATACGGGACTTCGGGAAGTGACAGAGGCCCTGAGAAGGTAAACACCATCCGTTCCTTGCTGCCTGCCCAGAGCTGGTGCCAGTGGAGCTCATCACAAAGTGGCATAGGAAGGTATGGTATTGGGATGGAAGACGCAAAGAGGGCGTGCATGTGTACATGCAGCCATGCCCTGAGTTAGCTGTGAACATGCAAACTTGCAGACAGAAATCTAGCATTGGGCAACAAGGCGAGGGATTCCCAGCAGAGCTAATGAACTCAGGTGCAGCACCATGCCAATGCAACCCTACTGCTCCTAGTTCTGGAGCTAGGACATGGGTATCTTTGCACAGCATCATCTTGGTCTGTGCAGACCTACTGAAAGCTGCTGTGCTGAGAAGTGTCAGGGAGAAGATGCAAGAGCATCTGCTAGAGCTTGGTGGCTTCTCATGGTTAAACATTTAAGTGAGTCCAAGCTGGGATATTAATATTGGCTGGTTAGGGAAAGGGTCTGAAAATCATGTCTTTAGAAGCGCCGTAAGTAATCAGGGCTCATGGTAGAGGTGATATCTTTTATTAGACTGCTAATATATAGAAGCAGTATGTGCACCCAAAAAGATATAAGCAGGGACACGCTTTCTTGTCTGGTAGGTTTCCATTGGAAGGATTAAAAGGGCAGAAGTGAGTCAGTGGGACTTGGCTTAGCTTTTACTTACTTCAAGCCCTACCTGTTTATCTTTTTATTATTGACAAAGCCATAACACAAAGAGCAATAGAGATCGCATGAGACGGTCCATGTGAGTTGTTGAACTGGCTGACTAAAAAAACAGTGACAACACCTCTTGATTAGGTAAATAGGTTATTGCTGCATGCTGCATACTACTCATTTCATAGCATCATAGAAAATGAGGGTGGGAAGGGGCCTCGGGAGGTCACATCTAGTCCAGCCCCCTGCTCCAAGGAGGACCAGCCCCAACTGGATCATCCCAGCCAAAGTTTTGTCAAGCCAGGTCTTAAAAGCCTCCAAGAGTGGAGCTTGCACCACCTCTCAGAGTAACCTGTTCC